>NW_026511842.1:0-28974 GCF_027579735.1 Bombina bombina
CCTCTTTCAGAGGGCTTTTCCCTAAAAAAAGTGGGGAATCATTATGTATTTGGTTTTCTCTTCTTTGCTCTAAGTCTCTTAAAGGTTCAAACCTATTGTGTGTCGGAGTTCTCCAAGAGTCCCATTGTCTATTTTCTCTCCTATATGTTCTTGGATACTCCCACTCATTGGGTTTTTCATTATATGTCCTAGAATGGGTGTTATCTGTCCCGTTATGTGGATAATATTGTTCTCTTGCTCTATACCATGATTGTTGGTTATAGTGATGGTCTCTGTTATAGTTAGATGATCTTTCGTTTTGATATGCATTCCTATTATATGTATTTTGATACCTATTATTCTCATAATGATGATAAGTATTATGTTGTCTTTTGTTTTTATAGGTATTACCGTGTGGATGATAATTAGTGTGGATCTTAGATGTGTCTGAATTGTCTTCGGTAGTTTCTTCTATTTGTTGAGATTGACTATTATTTTTTATGTCTCTTTCCATTTTTCCCCATTTTGTTCTTAATAAATCTTTATTCAGATTTAGTTTATCCATTATTACTTTTTGTCTTTCTTTGTATTCATTTTCGTTTTTCCTGTCCTTTAATTTCTAAAATATTTTTCTCAAGGGGATTATCCAGAAAAAGTAGCAAAAAGAGGGAGATAACTAACAACAAGCAAGGAATATATAACCTAAGTAGTACTCCCCTAAACAAAGAGGAAGAAAAAGTCCTGAGCCTAGGTCTCACATACGCTCCCACTGCTAGACTCAACAAATTTAACACTTTTGTACATGTGAAAAAATTTGTGAGAAATCTCACCTTAAAAAGACATTTCTTAAAAAACCCTATAGAGAGACAATTGAATACACAAACATCCGTGAAAATCAATCACTCTAATCTAAAACCTAAATTTAACCCTATACAATCAAAAGGGAATTATCTAGATACTTTCGAAAAATTAGTACTTAAAGACATCAAAAGATGTAATCCCCAACAACCAAAACAGTTTAATTTAAGCCTGAAGGAAAAAGCCATCATAAATAACCTACAGAACAATAAAGAGTTAACTATAAAATCTGCAGATAAGGGCGGCGGTATAGTCGTGATGGACACTGCAAAATATCTCATTGAAGCCCATAGACTTAGACAATACCACAACATATAAAAAATTGGATCTTAATCCTACAAATAAATATGCACAAACATTGAACAAATTGTTGGTAGAAGGTAAAAGATCAGGTGTATTAAATGAAAAAGAATTTCAATTTCTTACTCCCCAAAATCCAAGAATACCGATCTTTTACTTTCTACCAAAAATTCACAAGAGCTTAATCGATCCCCCTGGTAGGCCCATCATATCAGGGATCGATTCCATCTCCTCCAATCTCTCAAGATATGTAGATGGATATCTGCAAAAATATGTAACAAATTTGAGTTCTTATTTAAGGGACTCTACTCAAGTACTTAACATCTTAAATACTTTCCAGTGGGAAGATGATATGTATCTAGCCACCTGTGACGTAACGTACACAGTGATAGACCACAAAAAGGGAATGGAGGCAATCAACCACTATCTAACAAAAGACACAGCTATGCCAGAAATACATAAGGAATTTATTTTGATGAGCATTAAATTTATCCTAGAGAACAACTATTTCTCTTTTAATAATAAGTTTTATCTCCAAATAGAAGGAACAGCAATGGGTACAAGGTTTGCACCTAGCTACGCCAATCTCTTTATGGGTCTTTGGGAAGAAAATGTCTTCGGATCTGGCGGCTATGGTGCAAACCTTGTACTCTATAAAAGGTACATTGATGACCTTATAATAATTTGGAAAGGGCAAGAAACCGATTTAATTCAAATGTTTGAAAAAATGAACCAAAATAATTTAGGTCTACATTTTACATATAACCAAAGTAAAGAGGCAATCACTTTCCTGGATTTGGAAATCATGGCACTGGGCAATAAGATAGAGACAAAAACATTTCAAACAAGTTGATTGTAACAATTATTTGCATGCCAAAAGTTGTCATCTGGACGCTTGGAAAGACAACATACCAATAGGGCAGTGTCTCAGAGTCCGAAAAAACTGCTCTTCGATGGCAGATTTTGAAGACCAGGCAGGAACACTAATTGAAAGATTCAACTCAAGAGGTTACAACACAACACATACCAAAAAAGCATTAGAAAGGGCTAAAAATACCAATAGGGAATCATTATTAGTATACAAAGAAAAAAACAGAATTTATGTTTACCTGATAAATTTCTTTCTCCAACGGTGTGTCCGGTCCACGGCGTCATCCTTACTTGTGGGATATTCTCTTCCCCAACAGGAAATGGCAAAGAGCCCAGCAAAGCTGGTCACATGATCCCTCCTAGGCTCCGCCTACCCCAGTCATTCGACCGACGTTAAGGAGGAATAATAGCATAGGAGAAACCATATGGTACCGTGGTGACTGTAGTTAAAGAAAATAAATTATCAGACCTGATTAAAAAACCAGGGCGGGCCGTGGACCGGACACACCGTTGGAGAAAGAAATTTATCAGGTAAACATAAATTCTGTTTTCTCCAACATAGGTGTGTCCGGTCCACGGCGTCATCCTTACTTGTGGGAACCAATACCAAAGCTTTAGGACACGGATGAAGGGAGGGAGCAAATCAGGTCACCTAAATGGAAGGCACCACGGCTTGCAAAACCTTTCTCCCAAAAATAGCCTCAGAAGAAGCAAAAGTATCAAACTTGTAAAATTTGGTAAAAGTGTGCAGTGAAGACCAAGTCGCTGCCCTACATATCTGATCAACAGAAGCCTCGTTCTTGAAGGCCCATGTGGAAGCCACAGCCCTAGTGGAATGGGCTGTGATTCTTTCGGGAGGCTGCCGTCCGGCAGTCTCGTAAGCCAATCTGATGATGCTTTTAATCCAAAAAGAGAGAGAGGTAGAAGTTGCTTTTTGACCTCTCCTTTTACCTGAATAAACAACAAACAAGGAAGATGTTTGTCTAAAATCCTTTGTAGCATCTAAATAGAATTTTAGAGCGCGAACAACATCCAAATTGTGCAACAAGCGTTCCTTCTTTGAAACTGGTTTCGGACACAGAGAAGGTACGATAATCTCCTGGTTAATGTTTTTGTTAGAAACAACTTTTGGAAGAAAACCAGGTTTAGTACGTAAAACCACCTTATCTGCATGGAACACCAGATAAGGAGGAGAACACTGCAGAGCAGATAATTCTGAAACTCTTCTAGCAGAAGAAATTGCAACTAAAAACAAAACTTTCCAAGATAATAACTTAATATCAACGGAATGTAAGGGTTCAAACGGAACCCCCTGAAGAACTGAAAGAACTAAATTGAGACTCCAAGGAGGAGTCAAAGGTTTGTAAACAGGCTTGATTCTAACCAGAGCCTGAACAAAGGCTTGAACATCTGGCACAGCTGCCAGTTTTTTGTGAAGTAACACCGACAAGGCAGAAATCTGTCCCTTCAGGGAACTTGCCGATAATCCTTTTTCCAATCCTTCTTGAAGGAAGGATAGAATCCTAGGAATCTTAACCTTGTCCCAAGGGAATCCTTTAGATTCACACCAACAGATATATTTTTTCCAAATTTTGTGGTAAATCTTTCTAGTTACAGGCTTTCTGGCCTGAACAAGAGTATCGATAACAGAATCTGAGAAACCTCGCTTCGATAAAATCAAGCGTTCAATCTCCAAGCAGTCAGCTGGAGTGAAACCAGATTCGGATGTTCGAACGGACCCTGAACAAGAAGGTCTCGTCTCAAAGGTAGCTTCCAAGGTGGAGCCGATGACATATTCACCAGATCTGCATACCAAGTCCTGCGTGGCCACGCAGGAGCTATCAAGATCACCGACGCCCTCTCCTGATTGATCCTGGCTACCAGCCTGGGGATGAGAGGAAACGGCGGGAACACATAAGCTAGTTTGAAGGTCCAAGGTGCTACTAGTGCATCCACTAGAGCCGCCTTGGGATCCCTGGATCTGGACCCGTAGCAAGGAACTTTGAAGTTCTGACGAGAGGCCATCAGATCCATGTCTGGAATGCCCCATAGTTGAGTGACTTGGGCAAAGATTTCCGGATGGAGTTCCCACTCCCCCGGATGCAATGTCTGACGACTCAGAAAATCCGCTTCCCAATTTTCCACTCCCGGGATGTGGATAGCAGACAGGTGGCAGGAGTGAGACTCCGCCCATAGAATAATCTTGGTCACTTCTTCCATCGCTAGGGAACTCCTTGTTCCCCCCTGATGGTTGATGTACGCAACAGTCGTCATGTTGTCTGATTGAAACCGAATGAACTTGGTCCTCGCTAGCTGAGGCCAAGCCTTGAGAGCATTGAATATCGCTCTCAGTTCCAGAATATTTATCGGTAGAAGAGATTCTTCCCGAGACCAAAGACCCTGAGCTTTCAGGGATCCCCAGACCGCGCCCCAGCCCATCAGACTGGCGTCGGTCGTGACAATGACCCACTCTGGTCTGCGGAATGTCATCCCTCGTGACAGGTTGTCCAGGGACAGCCACCAACGGAGTGAGTCTCTGGTCCTCTGATTTACTTGTATCTTTGGAGACAAGTCTGTATAGTCCCCATTCCACTGACTGAGCATGCACAGTTGTAATGGTCTTAGATGAATGCGCGCAAAAGGAACTATGTCCATTGCCGCTACCATCAACCCGATCACTTCCATGCACTGAGCTACGGAAGGAAGAGGAACGGAATGAAGTATCCGACAAGAGTCCAGAAGCTTTGTCTTTCTGGCCTCTGTTAGAAAAATCCTCATTTCTGAGGAGTCTATAATTGTTCCCAAGAAGGGAACCCTTGTTGACGGGGATAGAGAACTCTTTTCCACGTTCACTTTCCAGCCGTGAGATCTGAGAAAGGCCAGGACGATGTCCGTGTGAGCCTTTGCTCGAGGGAGGGACGACGCTTGAATCAGAATGTCGTCCAGGTAAGGTACTACTGCAATGCCCCTTGGTCTTAGCACCGCAAGAAGGGACCCTAGTACCTTTGTGAAAATCCTTGGAGCAGTGGCTAATCCGAAAGGAAGCGCCACAAACTGGTAATGTTTGTCCAGGAATGCAAACCTTAGGAACCGATGATGTTCCTTGTGGATAGGAATATGTAGATACGCATCCTTTAAATCCACCGTGGTCATGAATTGACCTTCCTGGATGGAAGGAAGGATAGTTCGAATGGTTTCCATCTTGAACGATGGGACCTTGAGAAATTTGTTTAAGATCTTGAGATCTAAGATTGGTCTGAACGTTCCCTCTTTTTTGGGAACTATGAACAGATTGGAGTAGAACCCCATCCCTTGTTCTCTTAATGGAACAGGATGAATCACTCCCATTTTTAACAGGTCTTCTACACAATGTAAGAACGCCTGTCTTTTTATGTGGTCTGAAGACAACTGAGACCTGTGGAACCTCCCCCTTGGGGGAAGTCCCTTGAATTCCAGAAGATAACCCTGGGAGACTATTTCTAGCGCCCAAGGATCCAGAACATCTCTTGCCCAAGCCTGAGCGAAGAGAGAGAGTCTGCCCCCCACCAGATCCGGTCCCGGATCGGGGGCCAATATTTCATGCTGTCTTGGTAGCAGTGACAGGTTTCTTGGCCTGCTTTCCCTTGTTCCAGCCTTGCATTGGTCTCCAAGCTGGCTTGGCTTGAGAAGTATTACCCTCTTGCTTAGAGGACGTAGCACTTTGGGCTGGTCCGTTTTTACGAAAGGGACGAAAATTAGGTCTATTTTTTGCCTTGAAAGGCCTATCCTGAGGAAGGGCGTGGCCCTTACCCCCAGTGATATCAGAGATAATCTCTTTCAAGTCAGGGCCAAACAGCGTTTTCCCCTTGAAAGGAATGTTTAGTAACTTGTTCTTGGAGGACGTATCAGCCGACCAAGATTTCAACCAAAGCGCTCTGCGCGCCACAATAGCAAACCCAGAATTCTTAGCCGCTAACCTAGCCACTTGCAAAGTGGCGTCTAGAGTGAAAGAATTAGCCAATTTGAGAGCATTGATTCTGTCCATAATCTCCTCATAAGGAGGAGAATCACTATCGAGCACCTTAATCAGTTCATCAAACCAGAAATATGCAGCTGTAGTGACAGGGACAATGCATGAAATGGGTTGTAGAAGGTAACCCTGCTGAACAAACATCTTTTTAAGCAAACCTTCTAATTTTTTATCCATAGGATCTTTGAAAGCACAACTATCCTCTATGGGTATAGTGGTGCGTTTGTTTAAAGTAGAAACCGCTCCCTCGACCTTGGGGACTGACTGCCATAAGTCCTTTCTGGGGTCGACCATAGGAAACAATTTTTTAAATATGGGGGGAGGGACGAAAGGAATACCGGGCCTTTCCCATTCTTTATTAACAATGTCCGCCACCCGCTTGGGTATAGGAAAAGCTTCTGGGAGCCCCGGCACCTCTAGGAACTTGTCCATTTTACATAGTTTCTCTGGAATGACCAACTTTTCACAATCATCCAGAGTGGATAATACCTCCTTAAGCAAAATGCGGAGATGTTCCAACTTAAATTTAAATGTAATCACATCAGATTCAGCCTGATGAGAAATGTTCCCTGAATCAGTAATTTCTCCCTCAGACAAAACCTCCCTGGCCCCCTCAAATTGGATTAGGGGCCCTTCAGAGATATTAATATCAGCGTCGTCATGCTCTTCAGTAACTAAAACAGAGCAGCCACGCTTACGCTGACAAGGGTTCATTTTGGCTAAAATGTTTTTGACAGAATTATCCATTACAGCCGTTAATTGTTGCATAGTAAGGAGTATTGGCGCGCTAGATGTACTAGGGGCCTCCTGAGTGGGCAAGACTCGTGTAGACGAAGGAGGGAATGATGCAGTACCATGCTTACTCCCCTCACTTGAGGAATCATCTTGGGCATCATTGTCATTATCACATAAATCACATTTATTTAAATGAATAGGAATTCTGGCTTCCCCACATTCAGAACACAGTCTATCTGGTAGTTCAGACATGTTAAACAGGCATAAACTTGATAAGAAAGTACAAAAAACGTTTTAAAATAAAACCGTTACTGTCACTTTAAATTTTAAACTGAACACACTTTGTTACTGCAATTGCGAAAAAACATGAAGGAATTGTTCAAAAATCACCAAATTTTCACCACAGTGTCTTAAAGCCTTAAAAATATTGCACACCAAATTTGGAAGCTTTAACTCTTAAAATAACGGAACCGGAGCCGTTATAAGCTTTAACCCCTTTACAGTCCCTGGTATCTGCTTTGCTGAGACCCAACCAAGCCCAAAGGGGAATACGATACCAAATGACGCCTTCAGAAAGTCTTTTCTAAGTATCAGAGCTCCTCTCACATGCGACTGCATGCCATGCCTCTCAAAAACAAGTGCGCCACACCGGCGCGAAAATGAGACTCTGCTTATGCTTTGGGAAAGCCCCTAAGAAATAAGGTGTCTAATACAGTGCCTGCCGATATTATTATATCAAAATACCCAGATAAAATGATTCCTCAAGGCTAAATATGTGCTAATAATGAATCGATTTAGCCCAGAAAAGTCTACAGTCTAAATAAGCCCTTGTAAAGCCCTTATTTACGATCGTAATAAATATGGCTTACCGGATCCCATAGGGAAAATGACAGCTTCCAGCATTACATCGTCTTGTTAGAATGTGTCATACCTCAAGCAGCAAGAGACTGCACACTGTTCCCCCAACTGAAGTTAATTGCTCTCAACAGTCCTGTGTGGAACAGCCATGGATTTTAGTTACGGTTGCTAAAATCATTTTCCTCATACAAACAGAACTCTTCATCTCTTTTCTGTTTCTGAGTAAATAGTACATACCAGCACTATTTCAAAATAACAAACTCTTGATTGAATAATAAAAAACTACAGTTAAACACTAAAAAACTCTAAGCCATCTCCGTGGAGATGTTGCCTGTACAACGGCAAAGAGAATGACTGGGGTAGGCGGAGCCTAGGAGGGATCATGTGACCAGCTTTGCTGGGCTCTTTGCCATTTCCTGTTGGGGAAGAGAATATCCCACAAGTAAGGATGACGCCGTGGACCGGACACACCTATGTTGGAGAAACAGAATTTATGTTTACCTGATAAATTACTTTCTCCAACGGTGTGTCCGGTCCACGGCGTCATCCTTACTTGTGGGATATTCTCTTCCCCAACAGGAAATGGCAAAGAGCCCAGCAAAGCTGGTCACATGATCCCTCCTAGGCTCCGCCTTCCCCAGTCATTCGACCGACGTAAAGGAGGAATATTTGCATAGGAGAAATCATATGATACCGTGGTGACTGTAGTTAAAGAAAATAAATTATCAGACCTGATTAAAAAACCAGGGCGGGCCGTGGACCGGACACACCGTTGGAGAAAGTAATTTATCAGGTAAACATAAATTCTGTTTTCTCCAACATAGGTGTGTCCGGTCCACGGCGTCATCCTTACTTGTGGGAACCAATACCAAAGCTTTAGGACACGGATGATGGGAGGGAGCAAATCAGGTCACCTAGATGGAAGGCACCACGGCTTGCAAAACCTCTCCCCCAAAAATAGCCTCAGAAGAAGAAAAAGTATCAAATTTGTAAAATTTAGTAAAAGTGTGCAGTGAAGACCAAGTCGCTGCCTTACATATCTGATCAACAGAAGCCTCGTTCTTGAAGGCCCATGTGGAAGCCACGGCCCTAGTGGAATGAGCTGTGATTCTTTCAGGAGGCTGCCGTCCGGCAGTCTCGTAAGCCAATCTGATGATGCTTTTAAGCCAAAAAGAGAGAGAGGTAGAAGTTGCTTTTTGACCTCTCCTTTTACCAGAATAAACAACAAACAAGGAAGATGTTTGTCTGAAATCCTTTGTAGCATTTAAATAGAATTTTAGAGCACGAACTACATCCAAATTGTGCAACAAACGTTCCTTCTTTGAAACTGGATTCGGACACAAAGAAGGCACGACTATCTCCTGGTTAATGTTTTTGTTAGAAACAACTTTCGGAAGAAAACCAGGTTTAGTACGCAAAACCACCTTATCTGCATGGAACACCAGATAAGGAGGAGAACACTGCAGAGCAGATAACTCTGAAACTCTTCTAGCAGAAGAAATTGCAACCAAAAACAAAACTTTCCAAGATAATAACTTAATATCTACGGAATGTAAGGGTTCAAACGGAACCCCCTGAAGAACTGAAAGAACTAAATTGAGACTCCAAGGAGGAGTCAAAGGTTTGTAAACAGGCTTGATTCTAACCAGAGCCTGAACAAAAGCTTGAACATCTGGCACAGCCGCCAGCTTTTTGTGAAGTAAAACAGATAAAGCAGAAATCTGTCCCTTCAAAGAACTTGCAGATAATCCTTTCTCCAAACCTTCTTGAAGAAAGGATAGAATCTTAGGAATTTTTATCTTGTTCCATGGGAATCCTTTAGATTCACACCAACAGATATATTTTTTCCATATTTTATGGTAGATTTTTCTAGTTACAGGCTTTCTGGCCTGAACAAGAGTATCAATGACAGAATCTGAGAACCCTCGCTTTGATAAAATCAAGCGTTCAATCTCCAAGCAGTCAGTTGGAGTGAGGCCAGATTCGGATGTTCGAACGGACCTTGAACAAGAAGGTCCTGTCTCAAAGGTAGCTTCCATGGTGGAGCCGATGACATATTCACCAGGTCTGCATACCAAGTCCTGCGTGGCCACGCAGGAGCTATCAAGATCACCGATGCCCTCTCCTGATTGATCCTGGCTACCAGCCTGGGGATGAGAGGAAACGGTGGGAATACATACGCTAGGTTGAAGGTCCAAGGTGCTACTAGTGCATCTACTAGAGTCGCCTTGGGATCCCTGGATCTGGACCCGTAGCAAGGAACCTTGAAGTTCTGACGAGAGGCCATCAGATCCATGTCTGGAATGCCCCACAATTGAGTAATTTGGGCAAAGATTTCCGGATGGAGTTCCCACTCCCCCGGATGAAATGTCTGACGACTCAGAAAATCCGCTTCCCAATTTTCCACTCCTGGGATGTGGATTGCAGACAAGTGGCAGGAGTGAGTCTCCGCCCATTGAATGATTTTGGTCACTTCTTCCATCGCCAGGGAACTCCTTGTTCCCCCTTGATGGTTGATATACGCAACAGTCGTCATGTTGTCTGATTGAAACCGTATGAATTTGGCCTTTGCTAGCTGAGGCCAAGCCTTGAGAGCATTGAATATCTCTCTCAGTTCCAGAATATTTATCGGGAGAAGAAATTCTTCCCGAGACCAAAGGCCCTGAGCTTTCAGGAGTTCCCAGACCGCGCCCCAGCCCACCAGACTGGCGTCGGTCGTGACAATGACCCACTCTGGTCTGCGGAAGCTCATCCCCTGTGACAGGTTGTCCAGGGTCAGCCACCAACGGAGTGAATCTCTGGTCCTCTGATCTACTTGTATCGTCGGAGACAAGTCTGTATAATCCCCATTCCACTGACTGAGCATGCACAGTTGTAATGGTCTCAGATGAATTCGCGCAAAAGGAACTATGTCCATTGCCGCGACCATCAAACCTATTACTTCCATGCACTGCGCTATGGAAGGAAGAGGAACAGAATGAAGTACTTGACAAGAGCTTAGAAGTTTTGATTTTCTGGCCTCTGTCAGAAAAATCCTCATTTCTAAGGAGTCTATTATTGTTCCCAAGAAGGGAACTCTTGTTGACGGAGATAGAGAACTTTTTTCTACGTTCACTTTCCACCCGTGAGATCTGAGAAAGGCCAGGACAATGTCCGTATGAGCCTTTGGTTGTGGTAGGGACGACGCTTGAATCAGTATGTCGTCCAAGTAAGGTACTACTGCAATGCCCCTTGGTCGTAGCACCGCTAGAAGGGACCCTAGTACCTTTGTGAAAATTCTTGGAGCAGTGGCTAATCCGAATGGAAGTGCCACAAACTGGTAATGCTTGCCCAGAAAGGCGAACCTTAGGAACCGATGATGTTCCTTGTGGATAGGAATATGTAGATACGCATCCTTTAAATCCACCGTGGTCATGAATTGACCTTCCTGGATGGAAGGAAGAATTGTCCGAATGGTTTCCATTTTGAACGATGGAACCTTGAGAAACTTGTTTAGGATCTTGAGATCTAAGATTGGTCTGAATGTTCCCTCTTTTTTGGGAACTATGAACAGATTGGAGTAGAATCCCATCCCTTGTTCTCCTAATGGAACAGGATGAATCACTCCCATTTTTAACAGGTCTTCTACACAATGTAAGAATGCCTGTCTTTTTATGTGGTCTGAAGACAATTGAGACCTGTGGAACCTCCCCCTTGGGGGAAGCCCCTTGAATTCCAGAAGATAACCTTGGGAGACTATTTCTAGCGTCCAAGGATCCAGAACATCTCTTGCCCAAGCCTGAGCGAAGAGAGAAAGTCTGCCCCCCCACCAGATCCGGTCCCGGATCGGGGGCCAACATCTCATGCTGTCTTGGTAGCAGTGGCAGGTTTCTTGGCCTGCTTACCTTTGTTCCAGCCTTGCATTGGCCTCCAGGCTGGCTTGGCTTGAGAAGTATTACCCTCTTGCTTAGAGGATGTAGCACTTGGGGCTGGTCCGTTTCTGCGAAAGGGACGAAAATTTGGTTTATTTTTAGCCTTGAAAGACCTATCCTGAGGAAGGGCGTGGCCCTTACCCCCAGTGATATCAGAAATAATCTCTTTCAAGTCAGGGCCAAACAGCGTTTTCCCCTTGAAAGGTATGTTAAGCAATTTGTTCTTGGAAGACGCATCCGCTGACCAAGATTTTAGCCAAAGCGCTCTGCGCGCCACAATAGCAAACCCTGAATTTTTCGCCGCTAATCTAGCCAATTGCAAAGTGGCGTCTAAAGTAAAAGAGTTAGCCAATTTGAGAGCATGAATTCTGTCCATAATCTCCTCATAAGAAGAATCTTTATTGAGCGACTTTTCTAGTTCATCGAACCAGAAACACGCTGCTGTAGTGACAGGAACCATGCATGAAATTGGTTGTAGAAGGTAACCTTGCTGAACAAACATCTTTTTAAGCAACCCCTCTAATTTTTTATCCATAGGATCTTTGAAAGCACAACTATCTTCTATAGGGATAGTAGTGCGTTTGTTTAGAGTAGAAACCGCCCCCTCGACCTTGGGGACTGTCTGCCATAAGTCCTTTCTGGGGTCGACCATAGGAAACAATTTCTTAAATATAGGGGGAGGGACAAAAGGTATGCCGGGCCTTTCCCATTCTTTGTTTACAATGTCCGCCACCCGCTTGGGTATAGGAAAAGCTTCGGGGGGCCCCGGGACCTCTAGGAACTTGTCCATCTTACATAATTTCTCTGGAATGACCAAATTCTCACAATCATCCAGAGTAGATAACACCTCCTTAAGCAGAGCGCGGAGATGTTCCAATTTAAATTTGAATGTAATCACATCAGGTTCAGCTTGTTGAGAAATTTTCCCTGAATCTGAAATTTCTCCCTCAGACAATACTCCCTGGCCCCCTCAGACTGGTGTAGGGGCACATCAGAACCAATATCATCAGTGTCCTCATGCTCTTCAGTATTTTCTAAAACAGAGCAGTCGCGCTTTCGCTGATAAGTGGGCATTTTGGCTAAAATGTTTTTGATAGAATTATCCATTACAGCCGTTAATTGTTGCATAGTAAGGAGTATTGGCGCACTAGATGTACTAGGGGCCTCCTGTGTGGGCAAGACTGGTGTAGACGAAGGAGGGGATGATGCAGTACCATGCTTACTCCCCTCACTTGAGGAATCATCTTGGGCATCATTTTCTCTAAATTTTGTGTCACATAAATCACATCTATTTAAATGAGAAGGAACCTTGGCTTCCCCACATACAGAACATAGTCTATCTGATAGTTCAGACATGTTAAACAGGCATAAACTTGATAAAGTACAAAAAACGTTTTAAAATAAAACCGTTACTGTCACTTTAAATTTTAAACTGAACACACTTTATTACTGAAAATGTGAAAAAGTATGAAGGAATTGTTCAAAATTCACCAAAATTTCACCACAGTGTCTTAAAGCCTTAAAAGTATTGCACACCAAATTTGAAAGCTTTAACTCTTAAAATAACGGAACCGGAGCCGTTTTTACATTTAACCCCTATACAGTCCCTGGTATCTGCTTTGCTGAGACCCAACCAAGCCCAAAGGGGAATACGATACCAAATGACGCCTTCAGTAAGCTTTTTCTATGTATCTGAGCTCCTCACACATGCATCTGCATGTCTTGCTTCCCAAAAACAACTGCACAATAGAGGCGCGAAAATGAGGCTCTGCCTATGATTAGAGAAGGCCCCCAGTGAAAAAGGTGTCCAATACAGTGCCTGCCGGTTATTTTACATGATTCCCAAGAATAAAATAACTCCTCAAAACTATGAAGTATTAAAAATGCTTATATATCAATCGTTTTAGCCCAGAAAAATGTCTACCAGTCTTTAAAGCCCTTGTGAAGCCCTTTATTCTTATTTAATAAAAATGGCTTACCGGATCCCATAGGGAAAATGACAGCTTCCAGCCTTACCAAGTCTTGTTAGAAATGTGTCATATCTCAAGCAGCAAAAGTCTGCTCACTGTTTCCCCCAACTGAAGTTAATTCCTCTCAACAGTCCTGTGTGGAAACAGCCATCGATTTTAGTAACGGTTGCTAAAATCATTTTCCTCTTACAAACAGAAATCTTCATCTATTTTCTGTTTCAGAGTAAATAGTACATACCAGCACTATTTTAAAATAACAAACTCTTGATTGAAGAATAAAAACTACATTTAAACACCAAAAAACTCTAAGCCATCTCCGTGGAGATGTTGCCTGTACAACGGCAAAGAGAATGACTGGGGAAGGCGGAGCCTAGGAGGGATCATGTGACCAGCTTTGCTGGGCTCTTTGCCATTTCCTGTTGGGGAAGAGAATATCCCACAAGTAAGGATGACGCAGTGGACCGGACACACCTATGTTGGAGAAAACAAATACAGACGAAAATATAATAAAAATTCCCTTTATAACTGATTACCACATTGACCATAATGTGGTGAAAAAAATTATAAAAAGGCATTGGCATCTCATTAAGGAAGATAATATCCTGGGAGAAAAAGTAACAGACAACCCCAGTTTTGTTTTCAAAAAAGCAAGTAACTTAAAATCAGCCCTTGCACCCAGTGAACTAAGAAAACCCAAAAATAAAAAATTAATACAAAAATATCTCCATGGACAGAAGCTAACAGGTTTCTTTCCATGTTACTCATGTAAATCATGTAAACACAGCAATAAATCCAATTCGATTCAGATAGGACCTAACAATACCATATTAATCAAAGAACTCATAAGATGCTCACATAAAGGTATTATTTATGTCCTAAAATGCACTTGCAATCTTAATTATTTTGGAGAAACTAAGAGAACTCTGAGAGATAGAATCAGGGAACATCTCAATAATATAGAGAATGAAATGGAGGATACACATCTTTATAAACATTTTAAAACCATACATAAGGGCAATACAAAAGATATATCCTATTGGGGTATATACAAAGTAGAAAAACACTGGAGAGGTGGGGATATACAGAAAAAAACTGCTTCTAAAAGAGGCAGAGTATATCTTTAAATTTGACACGCTATTCCCCAAAGGTCTAAACTCAGAACTGGATATCTCACCATTTCTTCTTGATTAGGGAATATATATTTTTTCAGGCATCCTAAACACAATAATTCAATTTCCCCAACAACATGTATTCTCTACGCTTTTACATCTATTGTTCTACATTTATTCCTAATATATTTGGTCTAATTTTAACAAAAAAATTTTTTTTTTGAGTCTCGATAAAAATAAAAAAGTTTTCTTTTTGGCCTTTTTATGATTTTGATATCTAAATATGTTTGGTCAAATTTATGATAAGCAATATAATGGAGCAATGTATAAGGAGCAAGTGCAAATAAATTATACCACCTTAACTATGGGATTACCATGAACCAATGGGAAACAGGATACATCTATTAAAGAGAGGAGTCAAACAGTCCAAATCATTCTTGATAAAGCTCCTGGAGGGAGTGAAACGCGTAGAAGCGAAAGACTGCACACTTGACTCCACTATTCTTTGAGCCGATTGAACCAACCCGGGTTGACTGTCACCAAAGGACATTAAAGAGAAGCATCATCGGAACCTGCGTGCTAATAGCACTAAGTGCAGGTGAATCTATCTTCAACAGATACATTTCCGCTGATTGGTACCTAACAAGTACTAAGTATCAGATACAAGAAGAAATTTTATATACTTAGTATCGGATGAAAGAAGGAATTCTGTATACTAACAATTCTTTAAGCAGTGATTGGCAGACGCAAGCCAAGCCCCCACACATCGGGTGTGACGTCAGACGCCAACAACACGAGGATACTGACAGAGGAACCGAGCCGCAGGACGCACAGGATACCCTGCTGTTGCTCACGCATACGATAAGGTACAATCTGTATGAGAGTTGTAAACCACAACCTTAAGCTATCAGCAGTTTATGATTATTGGACATTTCTCTTGGTTCATACATATGGACATGATAATTATCTTTGATAGTTCGCTGTGAAACAAACACAAAGGATTGACCTAATCTGGTACAGAGACATAACTCTATATAATTTTCCTTCTTATGCACAGCTCTATTTTAAGCTCCATTTTTTTGCACAAGTTTTATCAAGCCGGTATGTGAATTTCATTTTAAATAGATGTCAATGAACTCTGAATAATTCACGAGAAATCTTGGCAAATTGCTTAGTCACACACCAATAGATATTTTCCCTGTGACTAATAAAATAAGCAGTAAACTAATATTTCTCATGAAGTACTAACCAGTACTACTTTTATTTTCATGTTTATTTATTTTTTAATATTTTTTCTGACTGAATTGTACCAGAGACGTCTCTAAAATTTTTAAATATACTGTAACCAAATAAATAATTTGTTTTTTAGAAGCTTTACTGATCTGATTTTATTAACACTTCTAACATTTATCACGGATATCTATCACAGATACTCAGATAGTATAAATAATTTTCACATAAGTATCTTCAGCTAATAGCGCCCTTACAAAACCTCTTTTTTCCACGATATACTACTTTTAGATTGAAGGATCTAAAACACTGTAAGGGGTCTGATACTTTATTTTACCAGCGCACTATTTTCCCACACTCTTTCACATAATAATTATGCACACCTGATATAGGGTGTTGATGTCATTAGACCACACCCCTTCTCATTACAGAGATGCACATCACCTAATATGCTTAATTGGTAGTAGGCTTTCGAGCCTATACAGCTTGGAATAAGACAACATGCATAAAGAGGATGATGTGGTCAAAATACTCATTTGCCTAATAATTCTGCACTCCCTGTATAATTACTAGAAAGTTCATTCATTTCCTATATATACAGATTAATTTATTAATTAGTCATAAAATATGTATGACTCAGTGGCGTATTTAGGTTTTGTGCTGCCCTAGGCACTCAAAATTCTGCTGCCCCCCCCAACATACACAAACACACAAAATATATATATATATATATATATATATATATATATATATATATATATATATATATATATACACACACACACACACACACACACACACATACATACACAAATGCACACCAACATACACAGATATACACTCATACATACACACTATGTGGCAAAGTCTGAAGAAGGGGTTAATAGTTATTCTGAAATAGGAATCCCCAACCCCCAGCAACACATTTCCCATGTGATTTATTTTTTCTGATAACCTATTGACATCATCCTCATGACAAGTAGGTTAGAGATAGATAACAGGAGGGGAGAAGCCACACAGTCTTGAGAAGGAATTGAGGAAATGAGAGCAGGGAGGGGGGAGACTACCAACAGAGTCAGACACAGCTACTTTGAAGCATAGATTCATGTAAAGGAGTGTGAACAGCTTCAAACATCTAAGGCACTACTGACAACAAATAATGAATGAGTTTGTTACTCACGCTGTCTAAAGGGTCCTGCTCTAACTCCACCAACATACTTCCTACAGCAGCACGCACGCACGCAGTGTAAAATGATTCTGTGTGCACTACTGCACTGCTGACGGCAGTGCTGGGGGCGATCAGGTGACCTCTGTCTTAGATTGCTCTGTCTTAGATTGTATAATAAATTAAGGGTTTTTGGAGGCAAGTGTCAGGTTTTTTTTATGAATGAAGGCTATAGTAACTGCTGTTACTGCCGGTCCCTCCTTGCTGTGCCTCATTTAGCTTTCCCTCAGCGTCCTATGCTAACAGGGCAGGCCAATCAGTTTAGCTAGAGAAGGAGCCGGTCTTATGGCTCTGAGTCTGTAGTCAAACTTAGTGTAGCGTATTATTACAGAACAGTAAAATATAAGCCGTAGAAGAACAGGACACAGCAAAACACTGTACTTTTAAACTAGAACCGTGTTTTGCTCTGTCCTGTTCTACGTCTTATAATTTAAAGAACTGGAATAAAAGCTACTTTTTAAATGCATACCATAACCATTTCATTGTTTCCTTCTAACAGCCACTAATAAACAGCATTATTGGTGTCAGAGAGGTGCGCATTTACCATTGAAGATGTGTCACACGCTGATTTGTTTCTCTTCAGTGATAGCCACTTAGCCAGATTAAACAATGTGCGCAGCGTGAGTGCGCCTGGGATAATGAAGCAATGTTATGCCTTACCTTAGAACTAAGTGAATGGTGCTTTATATATCCGCGTTGGACCCATGTGGTCCCATCGTTAAACCGATCCTGACTGTCTGTCACTGAAACAAACTGTTACTGCACTGAAAGCTGCCCCCGATAGCGACAGCAACTGCTTATTACTCAGTCAGTCTGGGGTTTTTAGTGTAGCGCGTACAGGATGTATAGCGCTATCTTCCACTTCCGGCTCCAACATTCCTACTAGCACTAAGATTAAAAATACTGTGTGCAACACTTATGAGCTAGTGGTGGCAATGCAGAAACCGGGACAGTTGGGAGGCATAGATAGTGGAGGCAGTCAGGCAGGTGCAGAGCTGAGATCCCAAAAATGTAGAACTAATTTGCCAAGTGCCGCCTGCACTGCGCATTGGACCCAGCAATCTGTAACTCATCTAGCCTGATTCTGTGTTCCTGTATACAGCGCTGCTGCCAGCACTGAGCTAATATACTTTTAAGCTGAGTACATTAGCTCGGTGCTGGCATACAGGAACACAGAATCAGGCTAGATGAGTGACAGATTGCTGGGTCCAATGCGCAGTGCAGGCGGCACTTGGCAAATTAGTTCTACAGGCATTTTCCTCTCTCTGCTTCTGCTCACAGCAGGTGCTGCGCGGCCTGATATTCTGCCTGCGCTACACCAGAAGGGAAGGTGCGCGGCCACGCAGCCGCGCACCTTAGAGGGAACAGTGGTCCCAACAAAGTACAAAGTAAGGCACTGCGCATAACTATCGCCACCAAATACAACGTATATGCCTCAGTATAGTGACCGGCAACCAAAACAAAACAGTCAAATAATGCCGGTCCTACTACATGAGAAAGAGATCAGGGGAGCATGAGCGAATTGGATGCGAAAGCAGTCTCTCTAGACCCCGTCCTGTCTACAATATTTAGCAGTATAAGCTGGACGAAGGTAAACTGAATCTTAACTAACCGACTCTACAGGCCCAACAACATGTGGTAATAGCGCATAACAGGGACCAAATGGAAGCGGTCTTCACATTTCTACCAGATCTGTGACTGGTCAAAATTACAATAAACAAAGGATAAACATTGTGCCTCTAAAAAGGCAGCGTCTTATCCTCCTCCTTGATAAATAGCTGTAATATCTCATAGCAAATAGGATATGAACAGCGGAGGTCCCATAAACAAGTGTAAATTAACCCCCTGCTTTACTAATATTAATACAGCCTTCCCCTATACTGAATACCGGGGAACAAAAACAAAATTTATGCTTACCCGATACATTTATTTCTCTTGTGGTGTATCCAGTCCACGGATTCATCCATTACTTGTGGGATATTCTCCTTCCCAACAGGAAGCTGCTAGAGGATCACCCACAGCAGAGCTGTCTATATAGCTCCTCCCCTAACTGCCACTCCCAGTCATTCGACCGAAGACAAGCAAGAGAAAGGAGAAACTATAGGGTGCAGTGGTGACTGCAGTTTAAAAATAAAAAACACCTGCCTTAAAATGTCAGGGCGGGCCATGGACTGGATACACCACAAGAGAAATAAATTTATCAGGTAAGCATAAATTTTGTTTTCTCATACCAAAGCTATAGGACACAGATGAAGGGAGGGACAAGGCAAGCGCTTAAACGGAAGGCACCACTGCCTGTAAGACCTTCCTCCCAAAAATAGCCTTCGAAGAAGCAAAAGTAACAAATTTGTAGCATCTAGAAAAAGTATGAAGCGAAGACCAAGTCGACGCCTTACAAATCTGTTCAACAGAAGCCTCATTTTTAAAAGCCCATGTGGAAGCCACCGCTCTAGTGGAATGAGCTGTAATTCTCTCAGGAGGCTGCTGGCCAGCAGTCTCATAAGCTAAGCGGATTATACTTCTTAACCAAAAAGAAAGAAGTTGCTGAAGCCTTTTGGCCTCTCCTCTGTCCAGAGTAGACAACAAACAATGCAGATGTTTGACAAAAATCCTAAGTAGCTTGTAAATAAAACTTTAAAGCACGAACCACGTCAAGATTGTGTAATAGACGTTCCTTCTTTGAAGAAGGATTAGGACACAGTGACGGAACAACAATCTCCTGATTGATATTCTTATTAGATACCACTTTAGGAAGAAACCCAAGTTTGGTACGCAAAACTACCTTATCTGCATGGAAGATCAGATAAGGGGAATCACACTGTAAGGCAGATAACTCTGAAACTCTTCGAGCCGTAGAGATAGCTACCAAAAACAGAACTTTCCGAGATAAAAGCTTGATATCTATGGAATGCAGAGGTTCAAACGGAACCCCTTGAAGAACTTTAAGAACCAAATTTAAACTCCATGGCGGAGCAACAGGTTTAAACACAGGCTTGATTCTAACTAAAACCTGCCAAAACGCCTGAACGTCTGGAACATCCGCCAGACGCTTGTGCAAAAGAATAGACAGAGCAGAAATTTGTCCCTTTAAGGAACTAGCTGACAATCCCTTTTCCAATCCTTCTTGGAGAAAAGATAATATCCTAGGAATCCTGACTTTACTCCATGAGTAACCCTTGGATTCACACCGATGAAGATATTTACACCATATCTTATGATAGATTTTTCTGGTGCCAGGCTTTCGAGCCTGAATTGAGGTATCAATGACCGACTTGGAGAAACCACGTTTTGATAAAATCAAGCGTACAATCTCCAAGCAGTCAGACACAGAGAAGTTAGATTTGGATGCTTGAAAGGACCCTGAAGTAGAAGGTCCTTCCTCAGCAGCAGAGTCCATGGTGGAAGGGATGACATGTCCACCAGATCTGCATACCAAGTCCTGCGTGGCCACGCAGGTGCTATCAAAATCACCAAAGCTCTCTCCTGCTTGATCTTGGCAATCAGACGAGGGAGCGGAGGAAACACATAAGCTAGGTTGAAGGACCCCTGAACTCTGCCGACTTAGAAAATCCGCCTCCCAGTTCTCTACTCCTGGGATATGGATAGCTGATAGATGGCAAGAGTGAACCTCTGCCCATAGAATTATTCTTGAAACCTCTAACATTGCTAGGGAACTCCTTGTTCCCCCTTGATGGTTGATGTAGGCTACAGTCGTGATATTGTCCGACTGAAATCTGATGAACCTGACCACAGCAAGCTGAGTCCAAGCCTGAAGAGCATTGAATATCGATCTTAGTTCCAGAATGTTTATCGGAAGGAGTGCCTCCTCCTGAGTCCACAAGCCCTGAGCCTTCAGGGAGTTCCAGACTGCACCCCAGCCCAGAAGGCTGGCATCTGTCGTTACTATTGTCCAATCTGGCATGCGGAAGGTCATACCCTTGGACAGATGGACCCGAGATAGCCACCAGAGAAGAGAATCCCTGGTCTCTTGATCCAGATTTAGTAGAGGGGACAAATCTGTGTAATCCCCATTCCACTGACTGAGCATGCAGAGTTGCAGCGGTCTGAGATGTAGGCGGGCAAACGGCACTATGTCCATTGCCGCTACCATTAAGCCGATTACTTCCATACACTGAGCCACTGAAGGGTGAGAAGTAGAATAAAAAACACGGCAGGAATTTAGAAGTTTTGACAACCTGGTCTCTGTCAGGTAAATCTTCATTTCTACAGAATCTATCAGAGTTCCTAGGAAGGAAACTCTTGTGAGAGGGGATAGAGAACTCTTTTCTTCATTCACTTTCCACCCATGAGACCTCAGGAATGCCAGAACAATGTCCGTATGGGACCCGACGATTTGAAAATTCGACGCCTGTATCAGAATGTCGTCTAGGTAAGGGGCTACTGCTATACCCTGCGGCCTTAGGACCGCTAGGAGAGACCCTAGAACCCTCGTAAAGATTCTTGGTGCCGTAACTAACCCAAAGGGAAGAGCCACAAACTGGTAATGCCTGTCTAGGAAGGCGAACCTGAGAAACCGATGATCTCTGTGTATCGGAATGTGAAGATAAGCATACTTTAAGTCCACGGTAGTCATATATTGACCCTCCTGGATCATAGGTAGGATGGTTCGAATAGTCTCCATCTTGAAGGATGGGACCCTGAGAAATTTGTTTAGGATCTTGAGATCTAAGATTGGTCTGAAAGTTCCCTCTTTCTTGGGAACTACAAACAGATTTGAATAGAAGCCTTGCCCCTGTTCCTCCTTTGGAACTGGGTGGATCACTCCCATAACTAGGAGGTCTTGAACACAATGTAAGAATGCCTCTCTCTATCTGGTTTGCAGATAATTGTGAGAGATGAAATCTCCCTTTTGGGGAAGAAGCTTTGAAGTCCAGAAGATATCCCTGGGACACAATTTCCAACGCCCAGGGATCCTGGACATCTCTTGCCCAAGCCTGGGCGAAGAGAGAAAGTCTGCCCCTACTAGATCCGTTTCCGGATCGGGGGCTGATCCTTTATGCTGTCTTAGAGGCAGCAGCAGGATTTTTGGCCTGCTTTCCTTTGTTTTGTATTAGAGGAAGTTGAAGCTGCGCCACTCTTGAAGTTTCGAAAGGAACGAAAATTAGTCTGTTTGGTTCTTAATTTGTTAGACCTATCCTGAGGAAGGGCATGACCTTTTCCTCCAGTAATATCAGAAATGATCTCCTTCAGTCCAGGCCCGAATAGGGTCTGCTCCTTGAAGGGAATGTTGAGAAGCTTAGACTTTGAAGTAATGTCAGCTGACCAGGATTTGAGCCATAGCGCCCTACGCGCCTGAATAGCAAAACTTGAGTTTTTAGCAGTTAGCTTGGTTAAATGAACAACGGCGTCAGAAACAAATGAATTGGCTAGCTTAAGAGCTTTAAGCTTGTCAAGGATATCATCCAATGGTGTTTCTACCTGTAGAGCCTCTTCTAGAGACTCAAACCAGAAGGCCGCAGCAGCAGTGACAGGGGCAATGCACGCAAGGGGCTGGAGAATAAAACCTTGTTGAATAAAAATTTTCTTAAGGTAACCCTCAAATTTTTTTGTCCATTGGATCTAGAAAAGCACAACAGTCCTCGACAGGGATAGTTGTATGCTTCGCTAGGGTAGAGATTGCTCCCTCCACCTTAGGGACCGTTTGCCACAAGTCCCGTGTAGCGGCATCTATAGGAAACATCTTTTTAAAAAACAGGAGAGGGAGAGAACGGTACACCTGGTCTATCCCATTCCTTAGTAATAATTTCTGAAAACCTCCTAGGGATTGGAAAAACATCAGTGTAAACAAGCACTGCATAATATTTATCCAATTTACACAATTTCTCTGGGACTACAATGGCGTCAGTCATCCAGAGTTGCTAAAACATCCCTGAGCAACACGCGGAGGTGTTCAAGCTTAAATTTAAATGTAGACATATCAGAATCAGGTTGAAGTGTCTTCCCTGAGTTAGAAAAATCACCCACAGATAGAAGCTCTTTTGCTTCGGCTTCTGCACATTGTGAGGGTATATCAGACATAGCTACTAAAGCGTCAGAGAGCTCTGTATTTGTTCTAGCCCCAGAGCTGTCTGGCTATCCTTCTAACCCTGGCAGTTTGGACAATACCTCTGTGAGGGTATGATTCATAACTGCCGCCATGTCTTGTAAAGTATACGCAATGGGCGCGCTAGATGTACTTGGCGTCCCTTGAGCGGGAGTTATAGGCTCTGACACGTGGGGAGAGTTAGTCGGCATAACTTCCCCCTTGTCAATTTCCTCTGGTGATAAATCTTTTAAAGCCAGAATATGGTCTTTAAAATTTATAGTAAGATCAGTGCATTTGGTACACATTCTAAGAGGGGGTTCCACAATGGCTTCTAAACATAATGAACAAGGAGTTTCCTCTATGACAGACATGTTTAACAGACTAGTAATGAGACCAGCAAGCTTGGAAAACACTTTAATTAATGTGAAAAAGCAGAATATAAAAAACGGTACTGTGCCCTTTAAGGGAAAAAAACACAAACAAAAACTGCAAAACAGTGAAAAAAAGCAGTTAACTCTACGAAATTTTTACAGTGTGTATAATAGACTAAAATAGAATTGCACCCACTTGCAAATGGATGATTAACCCCTCAGGCTCCAAAACGAAGCAGAAAAACGGTAAAACCGTTATAACAGTCACAAGCCAACTGCCACAGCTCTACTGTGGCTCCTACCTGCCCATAAAACTACTTTTATAGGCACAAAAACCCTTTACAGAGGTCCAATATGTCAGGGGACTCCTTCAGGGAAGCTGGATGTCTCAGAATGTAAAAACTACTGCGCAATTATAGCGTGAAAATAGTCCCCTCCCACCATGCACTCAAAGTGAAAGGGCCATAAATAACTACTCCTAGGAGAAATCTAGTCAGCCATGTGGAAAACTAGGCCTCAAATAAAGATTTAGCACCCTCAGTAAAAAACGTTTTTTTATATATCATGCAAACATTTTACATACTGAGTAATAAGAGCAAGTAACATGAATATCACCCTTTACTGCAAGCATGATCCCAGTCGTTTGTTAAATCACTGTAATCAGGCTTACCTTAAATATATCAGGCACTGTCAGCATTTTCTAGACCTTATCTCTCTAGAAAAAAAATATACTGAACATACCTCAGAGCAGTTAATTCTGAAGGCCGTTCCCCCAGCTGAAGTTTTCCCATACTCTTCAGTTATGTGTGAGAACAGCAGTGGACCTTAGTTACAACCTGCTAAGATCATCAAAAACCTCAGGCAAAACTCTTCTTCTAATTTCTGCCTGAGGTAAAAACAGTACAGCGCCGGTACCGTTTAAAAATAATCTTTTGATTGAAGATAAACTACACTAATTCACCACATCTCTCTTGATACTTCCTTTCTTGTCGAGAGCTGCAAGAGAATCACTGGGAGTGGCAGTTAGGAGAGGAGCTATATAGACAGCTCTGCTGTGGGTGATCCTCTTGCAGCTTCCTGTTGGGAAGGAGAATATCCCAAAAGTAATGGATGAATCCGTGGACTGGATACACCTTATAAGAGAAAATAAAATGTATGCTTACCTGATAAATGTATTTCTTTTTGACACGATGAGTCCACGGATCATCTTAATTAATAATGGGATATTCACCTCCTGGTCAACAGGAGGAGGCAAAGAGCACCACAGTAGAGCTGTTAAATAGTTCCTCCCTTCCCTCCTACTCCAGTCATTCGACCAAAGTTAAGAAGAGAAAGGAAAAGCCAAGGTGCAGAGGTGTCTGAAGTTTACAATAACCCACAACCTGTCTAAAAGAAAAGGGCGGGCCGTGGACTCATCGTGTCAAAAAAGAAATACATTTATCAGGCATACATTTTCTTCTATTATTTAAGACACGATGAGTCCACGGATCATCTTAATTACTAATGGGATTCAATACCCAAGCTAGAGTACACAGATGACACGGGAGAGACAAGACAGGTAACCTAAATGGAAGGCACCACTGCTCAAAAAACCTCTCTCCCAAAAGTGGTCTCAGCTGAAATAAAAGTATCAAATTTGAAGAACTTTGAAAAAGTGTGAAGACCAAGTTGCAGCCTTGCTGTCAGGGTTTTTTCCGTTTTGTTTGCCATGTGCTGCTGGCAGCCATTTTACTCACCTCTCTTCCTGACTATGGTGCATTGTGGGGGATGCTGCTCATTTCCTGCACTTCCTTTTATGGCCAGACTGGTGTGCATCAACTGTGTGAGACAAGATGCAGTCTCAGAATTGTGATGTCATCACTTATTATTAAAAGGGCCTCTGTTCAGTATGCTTTGCCTTTGCGTTGTCTCAGACCTGTTTGTGAGAGTTCCTGTGTATTACCTGGCTGCCTGACGTCGTCCTTCCTGGTTCCTGATCCCTGGCTTGTTCCTGACTCTGCTGTTTTCCTTGTTCCTGATTCCAGCTCGTCTGACTATTCGCTTTGGCTCCTGACGCGGCTCGTCTGACTTCCAGCTCTGGTTTTGACTCCTGGCTTGTTATTTCACTTGTGGACTTTTTATTATTTTTTGCTATTAATAAAGGTGTGATTATTTTTGCACTTCTCGTCTCAATCTGATTCCTGGCACCCTGACATTACACAAAGGCCATGAATCCTGATGGTGCTAATAATCCACCTTTACCTGCCATCATTTCCAGGATGGATGAACAGGATCACCGCTTGGATCAATTTGCACTAGCCCTGCAAACCCTGCTGACTCGCACTGCACATTTGGACCAAAGTGTCCCACAAGTTATGGCTGTGCTCCTTTTTCCGCTGCTGCACCTATTCCTACCAGGAGCAAGTCCGTTTCTGCACCTCTACCTCAGCGATATGGAGGCGATCCTATTCAGTACAGAGGGTTTTTGAACCAGGTGACCATTTACTTTGAGATGTTACCTCAGGCATTTCCCTCTGACAGAGCTAAGGTGGGATTTCTCATCTCGTTACTCTCTGACACAGCTCTTGTCTGGGCTAATCCCTTGTGGGAGACTAATAAACCTGTGATTTCAAATTACCCTGAATTTGTGGCCTTCTTTCGAAGGGTATTTGATGTTCCGGCTCGCTCCTCCTCTGCTGCTATACGACTCAAGTCCATTACGCAAGGTACAAGATCTGTTGCTCAGTATGCTATTGAGTTCCGTGCACTTGCCGCAGAGGTTGGTTGGAACAATGAAGCCCTTGTTGCCGCCTTCTTTCATGGGCTCTCTGATGCGATTAAAGACGAAGTTGCTGCCAGAGATTTACCAGAGGATCTCGAGGCATTGGTGTCTTTTTTGATCCTAATTGACATCAGACTCAGAGAGAGGCCCTCTATCAAGGTGCGCTTGCGGAAGCCGCCTGTTCCGTTGTCTCCTACGTGTTCGTTCCCACCCATGCCTCCTAGTCCCAAGTCACCAGGTACTGCTGAGCCGAAGCAGTTGGGATTCACTCGTCTCTCCGCGGCAGAGAGGGCCTTTAGGGGGAGGTAGGGGCTCTGCCTCTATTGTGGGTTACAGGGCCACCTTTTGAAGTCTTGTCCTACACGGCTAGGAAACGCTCACACCTAAGGTCCTGTCGGGGGCAGACCTTGGGTGGTTTATCCTTGTCCCCGGAACCGCTTAAGGAAAAACCTTTGGTCACAGTTGTCCTTTCCTGGGTGGACTCCTCCATAGTCACCCAGACTCTTGTTGACTCCGGTGCTGCGTGCTATTTCATTGACAGTACTTTTGTATCAAAGCACTCCATTCCGGTTTTGCCTCGGTCCGTTCTGCTTGCTATTGAGGCCATTGATTGCAGGCCCCTTCAGCCCGCACTCGTTACTCACGAAACTGCTCCGTTGTCCATAGCTGTTGGGGTTCTCCATTTTGAAACCCTCCAGTCCCAGGTGATAAAACTCTCTGCATTTTCCGGTTGTTCTGGGTTATCCCTGACTCCAAAAGCACAATCCCAGTCTCGACTGGCGCAGGTCCGAAATGCTGATGTCGTCCCCGCAATGTATTTCCACTTGTCTTCGGAAACCAGTTAAAATCTTGTGCACTTCTCCGGTATCTCAATTGCCAGAGGAGTACCGAGAGTTCCTAGACGTTTTTAACAAGGTGTGTGCTGGTACGTTGCCTCCTTACCGGTCTTACGATTGTGCCATAGACCTGCAACCCGGAACCATTCCTCCTCGGAGCCGGGTTTACCCTCTGTCTGTTGCAGAGAATTGTGCTATGGAGGAGAATGTTGCTGATGCTCTGTCGCGGGGGATCATCCGCAAATCCTGTTCTCCTGCAGGGGCTGGCTTCTTATTTGTGAAGAAAAAGGGTGGCGAGTTAAGACCATGCATAGATTATAAGGGTCTTAATCGTCTTACCATTAAGAATGCTTACCCTATTCCGCTAATTACGGAAATCTTTGACCGCCTCAAGGGAGCTACGTTCTTTACTAAACTTGATTTGAGAGGAGCGTACAATCTCGTTAGGATCAAGGAGGACCACGAATGGAAAACAGCGTTTAACACCAGGAGCAGGCATTATGAGTATCTTGTAATGCCCTTTGGCCTATGTAATGCTCCTGCTATTTTCCAGGAATTTATTAATGATGTCCTACGAGATAAGTTGCAACAGTGTGTTGTGGTGTACTTAGATGACATCCTCATACACTCACCCACACTTGAGGCTCATCGTTCTGATGTTACATGGGTTCTTCAGAGACTACGTGAGAACGGCCTGTTTTGTAAACTCGAGAAATGTTCCATCAGACTCAATTAACCTTCCTAGGTTATGTTATCTCCATTGCAGGGTTCTCCATGGATCCTGACAAGTTATCTGCAGTGGCCTCGCCCAGTTGGTCTTCGGTCTATTCAACGTTTTTTTGGGGTTCGCCAATTACTATAGAAAGTTTATTAAAAACTTTTCTTCCTTGGTCAAACCTATCACAGACATGACCCGTAAAGAGAATGATCCACTCCGTTGGTCACCTATTGCCATTAAGGCCTTTGATAGTCTTAAGACTGCCTTTGCTGCCGGTCCAGTTCCGACTCATCCTAACCCTGTCCTGCCTTTCGTTCTTGAGGTCGATGCGTCTGAGACTGGAGTAGGCGCCCTCTCTTCTCAACGTCCTACACCTGACGGTTCCTTGCATCCGTGTGGTTTCTTCTCTAAGAAATTGTCTCCAGCGGAGTGCAATTATGAAATTGGCGACAGGGAATTACTAGCCATAATTTTGGCACTCAAGGAATGGAGGCATCTTCTCGAGGGTACTAGCGTGCCAGTACTCATTCTTACTGACCACAAGAATTTAACTTATCTAGCTGAAGCAAAACATTTGTCACCCCGACAGGTCAGATGGGTGTTATTTTTGTCTCGGTTTAATCATGTGGTCTCCTTCCTGCCTGGTAGTAAAAATGTTAGGGCTGATGCCCTCTCTCGACAATTTTTGCCACTGTCCGAGGAGTCTATACCTACTCCTGTTATACCTCCTGACCATATTTAAGCTACCATACGTACTAATTTGGTGGAGGAGATCCTGGCTGCACAAACCAATGCACCTCCTGAGAAACCTAGTGGTAAGTGTTTCGTTCCTGAGAATCTTTGAACTAAACCCTTGCACACTTACCACCCAGGCAAGAACCAAATGATTTGGTCTGTCACTCGACAATTCTGGTGGCCAGGTCTTCGTTCTGATGTTGCTGCGTATGTTGCCTCCTGCTCAGTTTGTGCACAAAATAAGACTCCTCGACGTCTTCCTGTGGGTCTTCAACCTATTGCTAATGGTGAGCGTCCAATCAAATGGGGCTGCGGAACGGTTTAATCAAGCTCTGGAACAGTTTCTCCGTTGCTATGTCTCAGATCACCACAATAATTGGTCTAAACTGTTAACTTGGGTAGAGTTTGCTCGTAATAGTGCTATTAATGCTTCCTCTAAGTTATCCCCGTTCA
>NW_026511843.1:0-39092 GCF_027579735.1 Bombina bombina
TTCTGAATAGGAACAGGAGAAAAGCACTATTGAGAAGACACAAATATTATTAAAAAATCATACTTAATAAATAAATGCTAAATATTCATAAACATATATACCATTAAAATACTACATCAATTTATAAATAGAAAACAGTTCATTAACATAAAAGGTTAAAATATTAAGCAATTGATTATGTATGATGTGCTAAAAAATCATAAACAGAAGACTAGACTATATTTATGTCATAAAAACCTGCAAATCTATATCCACATTTAACCCTTTAGGGGCCATACAATCAAGTAGGTGAATCCATTTTGTTTCACATTTTCTGAGCTGCATTAACCTCTGCTGTTCATTACCCGTTGATTGTGGTATTATTTCTAACACCTTCACAGTGAGATTATTTGGATTTTTATTATGCACCCTCCTGAAGTGTTCGGATACACTATGGTTTTCATACCCTTTAGTTATATTCTCTATGTGTTCGTATAAGCGGCGTTTGACTTTCCTTTTGGTCCTGCCCACGTAAGTCAAATTACACTCGCACATGAGGCAGTACACAGCATACACGGACACACATGAGGCCCTATCTTTGATTTTGAACTCCCTAGAGGGATCCCAGTTATAAATATTATCACCCTTGCTGATAAGGCCGCACATACAGCAATTAAGTTTTCTACATTTAAAAGTTCCTCCTTTATTAATGCACCAATCAGAGAGGGTCCCTTTTCCCTTATTTTTAATTGCTTTTAACTTAGACGGAGATATTATGTTTTTAATACTTTTATTTTTCTTAAAAATAGTTGCAGGGGTAGGCTCCAAATGTGGACCTAAGATGGGATCAGACAGCAAGATATTCCAATGCTTTTTGAGTGTTTGTTATAAATTTGGCTCCCCATTTCTTTTCTTCATTATGGGTTTCACGTATATATTTATTCTTATTTGTACTCTGCAGTAAGTCCCCTCTATCCCTACATCTACTGTCTACTCTAGCTTTCTGTACCAGACTAATATCATACCCTTTCTTTATACATTTTTCTTCTAAAAGGTTGGCCTCTGTCTCAAAGTCTTCTATATTTGTGCAATTTCTACGGATCCTAAGAAATTGGCCGTAGGGTATGTTCTTTTTCCATTGAGATAAATGCCCACTCCCTGCATCCAGGAAACCATTACTATCTACTTCTTTTTTAAATTCTTAACCGCCGTTTTATTAGTTGTTGGATCTATAAATAAACACAAATCTAGGAACTCAATCTCCCTCTTATGTATTTTACTAGTAAATTCCAAATTAAAGGTATTATTATTTAAATAACCAATAAACTCCAGAGCTTCTAAATCACTTCCCTTCCACACCATGAGGATGTCGTCGATGTAGTGCCGATACATCACTACATTCTCCCTATAGGGGTTATTATTCCACACAAATTTCTCCTCGAAAGCAGCCATGTAAATATTGGCATAAGAAGGGGCCATGGGCGTACCCATGGCCGTTCCTTGCACCTGCTGATAAAATTTATTTTCGAAAGAGAAAAAATTGTGGAATAAGATAAACTCAATCCCTTCAGCTAGATATTTTACTTGTATAGGTGGTAAACTACTATATTTATATTTATCGAGAAATTCCTCAAAGGCTTTCACTCCCTCTACATGCGGTATATTCGTATATAACGAAGTGACATCACATGATATCCATAATAAATTATCATCCCATGTTATGCCCTCAAATAATTTAATGGTTTGAGTGGTGTCTTTTAAATATAATTTGGTTCCTCTAACGATCGGCTGCAAAAACCAATCTAAATAGCTGGAGAGATTGCTGGTTAATGAACCCACCCCAGAGACAATAGGTCTCCCGGGTGGGTTTACTTTGTCCTTGTGCACCTTCGGTAGATGGTAAAACAACGGTACCGAAGGGCACGAAATGAGGATAAAATTGGCTTCCTCCGAAGTTAATATACCATCCTCTCTTCCTTTTAATATAAAGGCATGTAGTTCTAAACTATACTGTGTGGAGGGGTCCTTATCCAACTTCTTATATGTATTTTTACAACTTAATAATCTATATGCCTCTTTCAGATAGGCTTCTCGATCCTGGATAACAATCCCCCCTCCCTTGTCTGCTTGTCTTATGGTAATGGAAAAGTCAGATTTAACTCATCTAAAGCCTTTCTTTCTTTATGTGTTAAATTATCCCTATACTTGAACTTTCCTTTTCTTTTCAGTGTTTCAAAGTATTTCCTAAATTCTTCTTTTGCTATTTCATTAAAAACAGGGATATAATTACCCTGTGCAAAAATAGGGTTAAAACTGGATGGTTTTTTGAAATTGCTGTGTTTAATGGGAATTTCCTCCTCATATACACTCATATTGAGTAACTCCTCTTCCTCCTGATGTGCCCCTATATTTGGTGTATTAGATAAACATTCTTCATTTAAACTAATCAATGTGTTTAAAACTTCAAGATCATGCTCTTCTGGCTGTAATTGAACACTATCTTTTCTTTCTTCCCTATACTCGTTCTTTAAAAAGTAACGTTGTAATGTTAACTTACGTATATATTTTTGTAAATCTATAAATAATTCGAAGCTGTTTGGAAGACTCTGTGGGGCAAATTTAAGCCCTTTACCTAGTAACTTATATTCACTTGCTGATAACTTTCTTTTAGATAAATTAAAAACATCCCTTTTCTCCTGTTCTAATACCTGCCTCTTGATCTTACATTCTCTAACTCTTGTCCCTGCTCTGGATCCTCGTCTTGTTCCCACCTTCTTTTTGTTCCTTGTCTCTTCTCCTCCCTCTTGTCTAGTGGATAATAATTCGGGTGATGTTCCCGTTGTCTCTCTTGTTGATTGTAATTGTATTGTGTTTTCTGTGGCCAAGTTTGTTGTGGCCTCTCCCTCCATAAAAAAGAGGAAGAAGTAGGAGATGTGTGTATATCAGAATTAGGGTTATGTCTATTATAATATTGTTCATTTGGCGCATGATTATTTGGAAAATTGTTATGTTCTTTTTTCTGATGGGTATGTGATTTAGGTTTTGCCCCCTGCTCATTCCATCTAGGTGGTAAGGGAGGTTCATTAAACACCTAAAATCTGTTCTGTGTCTCTACTTCATAGTCATTTCTTGCCCTTGAACTCTCTATGTTCCCTCTGTTATAATTGCTGTTATACATACTATTACCCTTATGGGGGGCAGGTCTCACTTCTCTATTTGTATTATTATTATCTTCTTTATGATAATGCTGAGTTTTAGCCTGCATGTGATTATCCCTCTTAATGATGTCCCTCCTTCCCTTATAGTTTCTATTGTGAATCCTGTCATTTTTATAATCATCTTGATCCCTTTTCAATTTTTGTGTTTTATGAACAATAAGTTCTTTCTCCAAGGTTTCAATTCTGGTCATAATATCACTATTAATCTTTTTCATTTTTTTTCAATTTCTTTAAAACGATTAATTTTTGGAGTTAGGTCTTTTATTTCATTTTTAATCTTTTCCAACTTAAACTCTCTATATTTTACTAGTATTTTAATTAAAGTCATAGAACAAGAATGTAAGGCACTATCCCACTCTGTAATGAAATCTAAATTAAGAGTAGGATATTTATTTATTCTTAACCCTCTTGGGATAATGTCATGTAAAATATAGTTGTCTAATAAAATCAAGTCTTGCCACTCTTTAGTGTCCTGAGTTAATAATTTTTCCATTTGTCTAAAAAGACTATGGGGATCTTCATCTTCAGTATTGTTAGTATTAAGTAGATTTACTCTTCTTTGTCTGAGTCTAATGTAATCCCCTCTATTGTTATTTTCTATTTGAGTAGCATCCACCACCTCCTCCATAGTGCTGCTATCCTAAAAGACACACTACTACAAAAGAAAAAACTGAAAGTATTAACAGCGCAACTATGGGGGCTGTGGATATGCAATGATAAAATTACACCACAATAAATAACAATGAATGAGTTAAAAAAATATTAAAATAAGTAAAATTGGAAAAAATCAATATGTGCAAATAAGCTGTTGCTGTTATCAATAAAAATTGATAAAAGCACTAGATAAAAAATACACACAATATTATAAACATAAAAAGTCCAGATGTTATAAGGAATAATTCATATATGGCAGAATAGATATTACCCCAATATAGGTAAGAGTCCTTAGGAGCTTCCAATTAGAAGGATAACTGCTGAGGTAGGTAGTAACTCTGCTCCTAAAATTAGTCCTTAGTGAGGTGCAGCTGTTTCCAGAGGCGTGTTCCCAACTGCTCTCTAAACTGTAGATACTGAAGCAAGAGAGGAAAGAGAAGCGCAACCCCACATCAAGGTTGATGTTTTAGGAAATTTATTAAGAACACAATAATATTGCACTTACAAACGGAATAAAAAGATAAGCATTGATCCCACTCAGGGAAAAGGATCCCTTGAAGGCAGTACTCCCTTCACATCCCTCTGACAAGCACTGTACTATGAGGGGAACTGGGCTTCAAAATGCTCTGAAGAGCTTTTCACTGAAGACATCAAGCACATCATAATGCTTCAACCATCTCCTAGGGAGCAAAGTTTAAAACTATGGTATGTGTGAGGTGGGAGGAGTATTTATAGGCTTTTGAGGAATATGAGACTTTGCCTCCTCCTGGTAGCACCAATATGAAAGAAAAAACCTGTCTGAGGAACCAGCAAACTCTTTGGAAAATGTATTTTCCAACCATGTTGTTGAAAGAACAACAACAGTCTGCTGGTGTGAGATTCTGCTCAATGAAAAGATGGAGCTTGGACCAAGATATCATCCAGGTAATGAAAACACTGCAATACCCTGATCTCTGATCACAGACAAAAGGGTACTCAGGACCTTGGAGAATATTCTGGGAGCTGTATCCAAAAAAAATGGTAGAGCAACAAACTGGAAATGTATGTCTAGAAAAGCAAACCTTAGAAACTGATGATGTTCCTTGTAAATAGAAACACAAAGGTATGCATCCTTTTAAATCTATTGGGAACATAAACTGACCTTGCTGAACAAAAAGGTAGAATAGTCAGAATAGTCTCCATTTTAAAAGTAGGGACTCTGAGCCTTTAGTTCAAGAACTGGTCTGAAAATTCTCTTTCTTTGGAACAATGATGAGATTGGAGTAAAACTCCATTCCCTGTTCCAACAAAGTAACAGGAACAATCACTTCCATAGATTCTACATTCAAAATTCACTGAAAAAAGGCCTTGGCTTTTACAGTATTTCTCAGAACGTTGGACATAAAAAAGAAAACTTTCCCCCGGGAGGCCTTGTTCTGAACCCAATTCAATAATTCTGGAAAACTATATTTATAACACAGGAATCCTGAACAGACTGAAAGCAAGCTTCCTTTAAAAAAAAACTAAAAAAAAACACATAATTTATGCTTACCAGATAAATTCCTTTCCTTCCGGATAAGGAGAGTCCACGGCTTCATTCCTTACTGTTGGGAAATACAACACCTGGCCATCAGGAGGAGGCAAAGACACCCCAGCCAAAGGCTTAAATATCCCTCCCACTTCCTCACTACCCCAAAGTAGAAGAAACATTAGGGTATAAATGGTGCCAGAAGAATAAAATAAATTTTTCTGATAAGCATCACATTTTCCTTCCTAAGATAGGGAGAGTCCACGGCTTCATTCCTTACTTTTGGGACAACTATACCCAAGCTCCAGAGGACACTGAATGAATAACGGGAGGGCACCACAGTCTGCAAAACTTTTCTCCCAAAGCAAAAACATCAAACTTGTAAAATTTTGAAAAAGTATGCAAGGAGGACCAGGTAGCCGCCTTACATATCCTATCCATAGAGGCCTTGTTCTTAAAGGCCCAAGAGGAAGCCACTGCTCTAGTGGAATGAGCCGTTATCCTCTCAGGAGGATGATGTCCCGCAAGCTAAGCGGGTGACACTCCTTAACCAAAAAGATAGGGAAGTCGAAGTAGCCTCCCCAAATAGACAACAAACAAAGAGGAAGATTGTCTAAACTCCTTAGTAGCCTGAAGTTAGAACTTCAAGGCACGAACCACATCCAAATTTAGAAGTAAGCGCTCCTTTAATGAAGGATTACGACACAAGGAAGGAACCACAATCTCCTGATTGATGATGCAATCTGACACAACCTTAGGAAGAAAACCTAAATTAGTACTTAAAACTGCCTTATCTGCATCAAATAAGGGGACTCACATTGCAAAGCAGAGGTCTATTTTATTGGCAATAGCCAATAAAAAGAGAACATTCCAAGATAACAATTTAATGTCAATGGAATGCAGAGGCTCAAATGGATCCTGTTGCAAAATCCGAAGAAAAAGATTTAGGCTCCAAGGAGGAGCCCCAGATCTAAACACAGGTTTGATCCTAATCAGAGCCTTAACTGCACGTCTGGAATCTCAGCCAGTCTTTTGTGCAATAAAACCGACAGACCTGAAATCTGTCCCCTCAGGGAACTAGCAGAAAGGCCCTTCTCCAGCCCATCCTGGAGAAAAGATCCTGGCCACCGTAACTCTGTGCCAGGAAAAACCACGCTCTTCACACCACCTTGTGGTAGATACGCTGAGTAACTGGCTTACGAGCTTGAATAAGAGTATCAATGACACCGAGAAACCTCTCTTGGCTAAGACTAAGCATTCAATCTCCACACAGTCAGCCTCAGAGAATCTAGGTTTTGATGAACAAATGGACCTTGTATCACCAGGTCTCTGCAACAAGATAACTTCCACGAAGATGAGGACATCTCCACTAGATCTGCGAACCCCGTCCTTCGCGGCCACGATGGAGCAATCAGGATTAATGATACCACTACTGTTTGATGCGGGCCACCAATCGAGGAAGAGGTAATGGAGGGAAAAGATATAGGAGTTTGAATCACCAGGGCACTGCTAGTGCATCTATTAGATGCGCTTGGGTATCCCTTGACTTCGACCCGTACCTGGGTATCTAGGTATTGAGGTACCCATGGACACTATGGGACAATGGACTTCAAGGGATGGTGCCAGCCTGTCTGGAGGTGGGAATGGCAGGAGATTTAGGGGACTGATGAGATTGTGTATATAAACTGTGTTTATCCAATAAAAACAGTTCTTGTTTCACTTGAATGCTAGTATGTCTAGTTATTTGGGTGGGCTCATGCAAAATCACTTCTCCACTACATAGCGGCTGGTTCCAGGTGTTGGGAGATTGGTTGGCGGAGCTAACCAGTCGGGGTAGCCGGTAATCTGTCACAACCTCCGTTACTATTTTGCTGATCAACCTCCTCACAGGGCTGGGTATCGTAGAGTGCTAGCCACGACTCGACTTCCCGGTGGATATCGGACATGGAAGTTCCTGGTATGGAAATTGTATTGTGCTGGGCAGCCCATTGCCTCGGTCATTAGGGGACCCTCCAGCTGCCTCATCAGGCAGATCATCCTCCATCATTTCAGTTATAATGGCTTCCTTTGTTTTGTTGCTGGCGATTTTGCCTCTCGACTCCAAGGCTTTCAGCTCAACCTTCTGGAGCATAAAGTACTGCTCCATCCGAGGGGGTCTTTAGGGGTGGTTTGGAAGTTCCAGGTAGAGATGGAAGCATCCCACCACTGCCACCTATGTGACAGATCTCCGGTTCCTCGGCTGTGTAGCTCTGCCAATGGATCCTACCAACCCCTGGAACCCGCCGCTATGCAGCGGAGGAAGTGATTATAGCAGGAGCCCACCTTAACAACTAAACATACCAGCATTTAGGTGAACAAAGAACCTTTATTGAGAAACACACACATCATCTTGATAAGTCACTGGACAATCCCACAATTTCCCCACCCCTTCAGACAGGCTGGCGACTCCATAGCAGCCACAGTCCCACAAAATCCCAGTATCCAGGAGTGGCGGTTTCGGGGGGATCCCAGTGGAGTGTCGACACTCCCCAGATGCCACAGTCCAAAAAGCGACGTGATTCGTTACTGGGGACCGGAAATACAGTCCATTGAAGGTATGGGGGAAGGGGTGTCTAAAACCCCCGGTTCCCAAAGGAGCTCCCCTCCGTTAATTCCCTCACCTCTTGTCCAACCTAAGGCTCATAGGGGCTACTAATCCCCAAAAGAGCAGCTCTCTGGGGCAAGGGGCCGCTGGAGCGACCAGGGGTAAAGTTAGCGGGTGTCCTGCTGTTCTGTGGCCGATCGGGAGTTCCAGGAGACTGGCCAGCCTGAGAGTGGTTAGGCGGGTGTCCGTTGAGAGGCGGCCAACTGGGAGTTCCAGGAGCCTGGCCAGCCTAGGAGGTTTTTTCCGGTCAGATACCAGCTCTTCTCTGACAAAGTACTCATCACCAAATAAAGGAAATAATGGGTCTGTGAGATCACGGTTACTCTCCGGAGCCCAAATCTTCTGAGAAACAGGAGGGGATGAGTTGGTAGGGGGGGTAGGAGTTTAACCCTTGCGTCCCCGTACCCGTGACAGGTTCCATCCACTTTGGGAATAGTTTCCCAAAGCTCAATATTAGAAGCTGGTAAAGGATACATTTTCTTAAACCTTGCAGCAGAATAAAAAGGAATACCTGGTTTAGCCCAATCTTTGGAAATAATCTGAGACTGCTTTAGGCATATCAAATTTTTCTGGGGATTTAACCATATATATAAAAACAGCATTTAAATGATTAGCAGATGTATCCCCATCTACTTTAGGATCTTTAACCTCTAAAGTAAGCAAAACATTTTTTTTAAAGTGAACGAATATGTTTAATTTTAAACAAATAAGTAGATGTTTCAGGTTCATGATCAGAGGTAGATCCCTGGTCATCAGAAACAACCTCTCCTTCTGAGGACATAGCATCTTCATGAGTAGAAACATTGGCCTCAGCATGCATAGAACTAGTAGAAGGTAAATTCTGAACTGACCTTTTACACTTACTTGAAGGAGGCATAAACGCCAAACTTTCAGACACAGTAAATCGAATAATATTCTTGACTTCAGAAGTGAAATCAGTAGGATTCTCCTGTAAGGAACAGACAGAAAGAGCAGTAACACCTTTAGAAGCAAGAGCAGCACTAGAAAAGAATGCATTAAAATATTGATACATTTATTGCATGTTTGCTGAAGGTAAGACCTCCGTTTTTTTACAATACAAACATTTAACACTGGCAAGAAAAGTGTTCAGATGACCCAGCTTCTAAGGCAGATTTAGGGACAGAGTCAGAAGGCTCTATAACTGCAGGAAACTAATACTGAAGTTAAGTGGAGAAAAAAACAAGCTATTGAAGAAAGGGAAATACCGCTTCTGAAAAAACATCTAAAAAAACTTATAAATTTAAAAAATCATTAAAGCAGAGATGCGGTAACACTCAGGACACCTGGTATCAAGATAGCATAATTATGAGTGGAAGCACATGTCAATCTGGCATCATGTGCATCAAAAAATGTACGTGCACAAATAACTCACCATGTTTTAAAAACATAAATTATGCTTACTTGATCATTTCATTTCTATCTGTGGGAGGAGAGTCAACAGCTTTATTCATTACTTGTGGGAAATAAGAACCTGGCCACCAAGAGGAGGCAAAGACACCCCAGCCAAAGGCTCAAATACCTCCCCCACCCCCTCATCTGTCATTCATGCTCCTGAGGGAAAAAACAGAATTTATGTTTACCTGATAAATTACTTTCTCCAACGGTGTGTCCGGTCCACGGCGTCATCCTTACTTGTGGGATATTCTCTTCCCCAACAGGAAATGGCAAAGAGCCCAGCAAAGCTGGTCACATGATCCCTCCTAGGCTCCGCCTTCCCCAGTCATTCGACCGACGTAAAGGAGGAATATTTGCATAGGAGAAATCATATGATACCGTGGTGACTGTAGTTAGAGAAATTAAATCATCAGACCTGATTAAAAAACCAGGGCGGGCCGTGGACCGGACACACCGTTGGAGAAAGTAATTTATCAGGTAAACATAAATTCTGTTTTCTCCAACATAGGTGTGTCCGGTCCACGGCGTCATCCTTACTTGTGGGAACCAATACCAAAGCTTTAGGACACGGATGATGGGAGGGAGCAAATCAGGTCACCTAGATGGAAGGCACCACGGTTTGCAAAACCTTTCTCCCAAAAATAGCCTCAGAAGAAGCAAAAGTATCAAATTTGTAAAATTTGGTAAAAGTGTGCAGTGAAGACCAAGTCGCTGCCTTACATATCTGATCAACAGAAGCCTCGTTCTTGAAGGCCCATGTGGAAGCCACAGCCCTAGTGGAATGAGCTGTGATTCTTTCAGGAGGCTGCCGTCCGGCAGTCTCATAAGCCAATCTGATGATGCTTTTAAGCCAAAAAGAGAGAGAGGTAGAAGTTGCTTTTTGACCTCTCCTTTTACCAGAATAAACAACAAACAAGGAAGATGTTTGTCTGAAATCCTTTGTAACCTCTAAATAGAATTTTAGAGCACGAACTACATCCAAATTGTGCAACAAACGTTCCTTCTTTGAAACTGGATTCGGACACAAAGAAGGCACAACTATCTCCTGGTTAATATTTTTGTTAGAAACAACTTTCGGAAGAAAACCAGGTTTAGTACGCAAAACCACCTTATCTGCATGGAACACCAGATAAGGAGGAGAACACTGCAGAGCAGATAACTCTGAAACTCTTCTAGAAGAAGAAATTGCAACCAAAAACAAAACTTTCCAAGATAATAACTTAATATCTACGGAATGTAAGGGTTCAAACGGAACCCCTTGAAGAACTGAAAGAACTAAATTGAGACTCCAAGGAGGAGTCAAAGGTTTGTAAACAGGCTTGATTCTAACCAGGGCCTGAACAAAAGCCTGAACATCTGGCACAGCCGCCAGCTTCTTGTGAAGTAAAACAGATAAAGCAGAAATCTGTCCCTTCAAAGAACTTGCAGATAATCCTTTCTCCAAACCCTCTTGTAGAAAGGATAGAATCTTAGGAATTTTTACCCTGTTCCATGGGAATCCTTTCGATTCGCACCAACAGATATATTTCTTCCATACTTTATGGTAAATTTTCCTAGTTACAGGCTTTCTAGCCTGAATAAGAGTATCAATGACAGAATCTGAGAACCCACGCTTTGATAAAATCAAGCGTTCAATCTCCAAGCAGTCAGTTGGAGTGATGCCAGATTCGGATGTTCGAACGGACCTTGAACAAGAAGGTCCCGTCTCAAAGGTAGCTTCCATGGTGGAGCCGATGACATATTCACCAGGTCTGCATACCAAGTTCTGCGTGGCCACGCAGGAGCTATCAAGATCACCAAAGCCCTCTCTTGATTGATCCTGGCTACCAGCCTGCGAATGAGAGGAAACGGTGGGAACACATAAGCTAGGTTGAAGGTCCAGGGCGCTACTAGTGCATCTACTAGAGTCGCCTTGGGATCCCTGGATCTGGACCCGTAGCAAGGAACCTTGAAGTTCTGACGAGACGCCATCAGATCCATGTCTGGAATGCCCCATAATTGAGTTATTTGGGCAAAGATTTCCGGATGGAGTTCCCACTCCCCCGGATGAAATGTCTGACAACTCAGAAAATCCGCTTCCCAATTTTCCACTCCTGGGATGTGGATTGCAGACAAGTGGCAGGAGTGAAGCTCCGCCCATTGAATTACTTTGGTCACTTCTTCCATCGCCAGGGAACTCCTTGTTCCCCCCTGATGGTTGATATATGCAACAGTCGTCATGTTGTCTGATTGAAACCTTATGAATTTGGCCTTTGCTAGTTGAGGCCAAGCCTTGAGAGCATTGAATATCGCTCTCAGTTCCAGAATGTTTATCGGGAGAAGAGATTCTTCCCGAGACCATAGACCCTGAGCCTTCAGGTGTTTCCAGACCGCGCCCCAGCCCACCAGGCTGGCGTCGGTCGTTACAATGACCCACTCTGGTCTTCTGAAGCTCATCCCTTGGGACAGGTTGTCCAGGGTCAGCCACCAACGGAGTGAATCTCTGGTCCTCTGATCTACTTGGATCGTCGGGGACAAATCTGTATAATCCCCATTCCACTGTCTGAGCATGCACAGTTGTAATGGTCTTAGATGAATTCGCGCAAAAGGAACTATGTCCATTGCCGCAACCATCAAACCTATTACTTCCATGCACTGCGCTATGGAAGGAAGAAGAACAGAATGAAGTACTTGACAAGAGCTTAGAAGTTTTGATTTTCTGGCTTCTGTCAGGAAAATCTTCATTTCCAAGGAGTCTATTATTGTTCCCAAGAAGGGAACTCTTGTTGACGGAAATAGAGAACTTTTTTCTACGTTCACTTTCCACCCGTGAGATCTGAGAAAGGCTAGGACAATGTCCGTATGAGCCTTTGCTTGTGGTAGAGACGACGCTTGAATCAGTATGTCGTCCAAGTAGGGTACTACTGCAATGCCCCTTGGCCTTAGCACCGCTAGAAGGGACCCTAGTACCTTTGTGAAAATTCTTGGAGCAGTGGCTAGTCCGAATGGAAGTGCCACAAACTGGTAATGCTTGTCCAGAAAGGCGAATCTTAGGAACCGATGATGTTCCTTGTGGATAGGAATATGTAGATACGCATCCTTTAAATCCACCGTGGTCATGAATTGACCTTCCTGGATGGTAGGAAGAATTGTCCGAATGGTTTCCATCTTGAACGATGGGACCTTGAGAAATTTGTTTAGGATCTTGAGATCCAAAATTGGCCTGAATGTTCCCTCTTTTTTGGGAACTATGAACAGATTGGAGTAAAACCCCATCCCTTGTTCTCCTAATGGAACAGGATGAATCACTCCCATTTTTAACAGGTCTTCTACACAATGTAAGAATGCCTGTCTTTTTATTTGGTCTGAAGACAATTGAGACCTGTGGAACCTTCCCCTTGGGGGTAGTTCCTTGAATTCCAGGAGATAACCTTGAGAAACTATTTCTAGCGCCCAAGGATCCTGAACATCTCTTGCCCAAGCCTGAGCGAAGAGAGAGAGTCTGCCCCCCACCAGATCCGGTCCCGGATCGGGGGCCAGCATCTCATGCTGTCTTGGTAGCGGTAGCGGGCTTCTTGGCCTGCTTACCTTTGTTCCAGCCTTGCATCGGTCTCCAGGCTGGCTTGGTTTGAGAAGAATTACCCTCTTGCTTAGAGGATGTAGAATTTGAGGCTGGTCCGTTTCTGCGAAAGGGACGAAAATTTGTTTTATTTTTAGCCTTAAAAGACCTATCCTGAGGAAGGGCGTGGCCCTTTCCCCCAGTGATGTCTGAAATAATCTCTTTCAAGTCAGGGCCAAACAGCGTTTTCCCCTTGAAAGGGATGTTAAGCAATCTGTTCTTGGAGGACACATCCGCTGACCAAGACTTCAGCCAAAGCGCTCTGCGCGCCACAATAGCAAAACCTGAATTTTTCGCCGCTAATCTAGCTAATTGCAAAGTGGCGTCTAAGGTAAAAGAGTTAGCCAACTTAAGTGCTTGAACTCTGTCCATAACCTCCTCATAAGAGGATGCTTGATTGAGCGACTTTTCTAGTTCCTCGAACCAGAAACACGCTGCTGTAGTGACAGGAACAATGCATGAAATTGGTTGTAGAAGGTAACCTTGCTGAACAAACATCTTTTTAAGCAAACCCTCTAATTTTTTATCCATAGGATCTTTGAAAGCACAACTATCTTCTATAGGGATAGTGGTGCGTTTATTTAGAGTAGAAACCGCCCCCTCGACCTTGGGGACTGTCTGCCATAAGTCCTTCCTGGGGTCGACCATAGGAAATAATTTCTTAAATATAGGGGGAGGGACAAAAGGTATGCCGGGCCTTTCCCATTCTTTATTTACAATGTCCGCCACCCGCTTGGGAATAGGAAAAGCTTCGGGGGGCACCGGGACCTCTAGGAACCTGTCCATCTTACATAATTTCTCTGGAATGACCAAATTGTCACAATCATCCAGAGTAGATAACACCTCCTTAAGCAGAGCGCGGAGATGTTCCAATTTAAATTTAAATGTAATAACGTCAGGTTCAGCTTGTTGAGAAATTTTTCCTGAATCTGAAATTTCTCCCTCAGACAAAACCTCCCTAGCCCCTTCAGACTGATGTAAGGGCATGTCAGAACCATTATCATCAGCGTCCTCATGCTCTTCAGTATCTAAAACAGAGCAGTCGCGCTTTCGCTGATAGGTGGGCATTTTGGCTAAAATGTTTTTAATAGAATTATCCATTACAGCCGTTAATTGTTGCATAGTAAGGAGGATTGGCGCACTAGATTCACTAGGGACCTCCTGAGTGGGCAAGACTGGTGTAGACATAGAAGGAGATGATGCAGTACCATGCTTACTCCCCTCACATAAGGAATCATTTTGGGCAACATTATTATCAGTGGCATCATTGTCCCTACTTTGTTTGTCACATTCATCACATATATTTAAATGGAGAGGAACCTTGGCTTCCGAACATACAGAACATCGTCTATCTGATAGTTCAGACATGTTAATAGGCATAAACTTGATAACAAAGCACAAAAAACGTTTTAAAATAAAACCGTTATTGTCTCTTTAAATTTTAAACTGAACACACTTTTTTACTGAATATACGCAAAAGTATGAAGGAAATGTTCAAAATTCACCAAAATTTCACCACAGTGTCATAAAGCCTTAAAAGTATTGCACACCAAATTTGAAAGCTTTAACTCTTAAAATAACGGAACCGGAGCCGTTTTTACATTTAACCCCTATACAGTCCCTGGTATCTGCTTTGCTGAGACCCAACCAAGCCCAGAGGGGAATACGATACCAAATGACGCCTTCAATAAGCTTTTTCAGTGGATCTGAGCTCCTCACACATGCATCTGCATGCCTTGCTTCTCAAAAACAACTGCGCATTAGTGGCGCGAAAATGAGGCTCTGCCTATGACTAGAAAAGGCCCCCAGTGAAAAAGGTGTCCAATACAGTGCCTGCCGTTTTTTTTAATAAAATTCCCAAGATTAAAATAACTCTCCAAAGTTATAAACCATTTAATATGCTTATAAAGTAATCGTTTTGGCCCAGAAAAATGTCTACCAGTCTTTAAAGCCCTTGTGAAGCCCTTATTCTTATATTGAAAATTAAGAAAATGGCTTACCGGATCCCATAGGGAAAATGACAGCTTCCAGCATTACCAAGTCTTGTTAGAAATGTGTCATACCTCAAGCAGCCAAAGTCTGCTCACTGTTTCCCCCAACTGAAGTTAATTCCTCTCAACAGTCCTGTGTGGAAACAGCCATCGATTTTAGTAACGGTTGCCAAAATCATTTTCCTCTTACAAACAGAAATCTTCATCTCTTTTCTGTTTCAGAGTAAATAGTACATACCAGCACTATTTTAAAATAACAAACTCTTGATAGAAGAATAAAAACTACATTTAAACACCAAAAAAACTCTGAGCCATCTCCGTGGAGATGTTGCCTGTGCAACGGCAAAGAGAATGACTGGGGAAGGCGGAGCCTAGGAGGGATCATGTGACCAGCTTTGCTGGGCTCTTTGCCATTTCCTGTTGGGGAAGAGAATATCCCACAAGTAAGGATGACGCCGTGGACCGGACACACCTATGTTGGAGAAAGGAACAGTAGGAGAAATATCAGGGCATAAATGGTGCCAAAAGAAGAAAATTAAATTTAAGTCCGCCAACCGGAGAAACAGGCGGGAGCCGTGGATTCTCTTCCCACAGATGGAAATTAAATGATCAGGTAAGCATAATTTATGTTTTCCAACATCTTAATGGGAGGAGAGTCCATGGCTTCATTTATTACTTGTGGGAAACAAATACTCAAGCTCTAGAGGACACTGAATTAAAAAAATGGGAGGGCAAAAAGGAGGTGGACACTATCCACAGCCTGCAAAACCTTTCTCCCAAAAACTGCTTCTGCAAAAGCAGAAACATCAAATTTGTAAAACTTTGTAAAAGTATGTAAGGAGGACCAGGTAGCCGCCTTACAAATCTTCTCCATAGAAGGCTCATGAAGAGGCCGCAGCCCTAGTTGAGTGAGCCGTAATCCTTTGAGGCGGCTTATGTGTCGCTGTCTCATAGGCCAAGCGAATCATGCTCTTCAACCAAAATGATAGAGAAGTGGAAGAGGCCCTCTGCCCCTTGCGCTTCTCTGAATACACAATGCATAAAGTCGAAGTCTGTCTGAATTCCTTTGTGGCCTAAAGATAGAACTTCAAGGCTTGAACAACATCCAAATTATGAAGCAACTTTCCTTTGAAGAAGAAGGGTTAGGACACATAGAATGAATTACTATCTCCTGATTGATATTACGATTCGACACAACCGTGGGAAAAAATCTCAGTCCAGTACGAAGAACAATCTTATCGGCGTAAAAAAACAGGTAAGGAGATTCACATTGCAAGGCAGCCAACTCAGAGACTCTGCATGCCGATGCAATAGCCAGTAGGAATAGAACCTTCCAGGAAAGTATTTTAATGTCAATTGAATGCATAGGTTCAAACGGAACCCTCTGCAAAATCTTACGAACCAAGTTTAAGCTCCAAGGGGGAGCGGAATGTCTAAAGACAGGCCTGATCCTAGACAGAGCCTGAACAAAAGACTGAATATCAGAAAGCTCTGCAAGCTTCTTGTGTAACAATACAGATAAAGCCGAAATCTGTCCATTTTTAAGAAACTGGCGGCAAGTCCCTTCTCCAACCCATCCTGGAGGAAGGACAGTATCCTAGATACCCTAACCTTATGCCAGGTATAGCCACGTTCCTCACACCAGGCCAAGTAGGTTTTCCACACCTTATGATAGATGCGACGAGTGAACGGGTTTCTGGCTTGAATAAGAGCATCAATCACTCTCACAGAGAATCCTCTCTTGGCTAAGACTAAGCGTTCAATCTCCACGCAGTCAATCTCAGAGATTTTGATGTAGAAATGGACCCTGAATCAGCAGATCTCTGCGACAAGGTAACCTCCATGGAAGAGGAGACAACAACATCCCCACCAGATCCACAAACCACATCCTCGGCCACGACGGAGCAATCAAAATAGCTGAAGCTTGGTCCTGCTTGATGCGGGCCACTACTCGAGGTAGAAGTGGCAGCGGTGGAAAGATGTAGACTAGATTAAACCCCCAAGGCACCGCTAAGGCATCTATCAGCTCTGTCTGGGGATCCCTGGACCGCGACCCGTGTCTGGGTAGCTTGAAGTTGAGTCTGGACGCCATGAGATCTATCTCCGGCATCCCCCACTTGTTGCAGATGTCCACAAACACCTAGGGATGGAGATACCATTCCCCCGGATGAAACGATTGTCTGCTGAGAAAATCCGCCTCCCAGTTGTCCACACCCTGAAAGTGGATCGCTGATAGCGAACAGTTGAGGGTCTCTGCCCATTACAGAATCCAAGATACTTCCCTAATGGCTAAGGAGCTTCTCGTGCCCCCATGACGGTTGATGTAAGCCACCAAGGTAATGTTGTCCGACTGGAATCTAATGAATCGGAATGACCCCAAGAGGGGACAAGCCCTCAGAGCATTGAAGATCACTCAAAGTTCCAGAATATTGATCGGGAAGAGCGACTCCTCTCAAGTCCACCTGCCCTGTGCCTTCTTGGCACCCCAAACAGCTCCCCATCCTGACAGACTTGCATCTGTGTTCACGGTCTCCCAGGATGGGCTCAAGAATACTGTCCCCTGGGACAGTTGGTTCGGACAGATCCACCAAGAGAGGTATTCTCTTGTTTGGTTGTCCAGAGAAATCTGCTGGGATAGCTCTGAGTGATCGCCGTTCCATTGCCTCAACATGCACAACTGAAGGTCTGAGATGGAACCTGGCGTATGGAATGACATCTATGCTGGATACCATGAGCCCAATCATCTCCATACACCGGGCCACATATGGCCTTGAGGAGGTCTGAAGGGCAAGACAGCTGGATGCTATCTTGCAAGGTCTCTTATCTATAAGGAATATCTTCATGGATATGGAGTTTATTATGCCCAGAAATTCCACTCTGTTGCTGGAAACAAGTGAATTCTTTCCTAAGTTTATCTTCCACCCATGAGATCAAAGGAGAAGAGCAGCCCTGGAATGGTCCTCTGCGAGACTGCAGGATGGGCCTGAACTAGGATATCACCCCGATAAAGGCGCCACTGCAATAGCTCTGGCTCACGCTACCATGAGCAGTGCTCCCAGAACCTTTGTATAGACTCTTGGGGCAGTCGCCAGACCAAAGGGTAGGGCCACAAATGCAAATCTGAGATGGGACCAAAAAAAAGTTGTTTAGGCACTTTAGGTCTAGAATCGGGCTAAATGTGCCCTCCTTCTTTAGGACCATAAAAAAGGTTTGAATAGTACCCTATACCTCTTTCTGCTAGAGGTACTGGTACAATTACTCCAAGCGAGGAGAGATCCCTCACGCATTGTAGAAAGGAGTCTCTCTTCTCTGGTCTTGAAGATAGGTTAGGCAGGAGGAATCTGCCCCATGGGCAGATGAGTTCTAAACCCTATCCTGTAACCCTGGACGATGATATCCAGAACCCAAGGATCCTGTACGTCTTTCATCCAAGCCGATTTTGTCTCGGCAGGTTTCTTGCTTTGCTTTGTTCCAAGATTGAGCTGGTTTCCAAGATCCCTAGGACTGCTCAGTTTTTGCGGCAGGCCGCTGGCGTTGGGACTTGTCCAAACAAGAAGTAGAACCCTTAGGCTTATTCTTATCCTGCGGTAGGAAAGCACCCTTGCCTCCCATGATCATGGATATAATAGAACCCAGGCCTGGACCAAAAAGAACTTTGGAAATAGGAGGGATATTAATCTAGACTTGGAAGTCATGTCAGCAGACCACAACTTTAACCACAGAGCCCTGTGGGCTAGAACAGAAAAACCTGATGTCTTGGCATTCAGGCGAATAATCTGCAAAATTGCATCAAAGATAAATGAATTTGCTACCCTTAAGGCCTTAATTCTATCCTGTATCTCTTCGAGGGGAGTCTCCACCTCGACCATAGCTGATAAAGCGTCAAACTAGTAGGTAGCAGCTCCAGCCACCGCAGCGATCGCTGCAGCCAGTTGAAACATGAACCCCGTGAGTTGAAACATCTTCCTCAACATGAATTCTAATATTTTATCCATGGGTTTCCTTGAACAATGAACTATCCTCGAACAGGATAGTAGTATGCTTAGCGAGTGTGGAGATTGCTCCATCCACTTTAGGGATGGTCCCCCACAGCTCAAGCTGAGAGTCTGGGACAGGAAACAGTTTCTTAAAAGAAGAAGGAGAAAAGGACGGACAAAGTTTCTCCCATTTGTTCTTAATAATATTAGCCATCTTAACGAGGACCAGAAAGGTCTGAGGTACCACCCTGTCCTCGTAAACCCTATCTAGCTTAGGGATCAAAGGTTTCTCCAGTAGTTATAGTTCCAGAACCTCTAACGTAGCAAGCACCTCCTTCAGAAGAAAGCGCAAATGCAGGATCTTAAACTTAAAATCTGGTTCCCCCGCAGCCGGAGGCCTAGATGTCATTGATTACGACCCAGAAAAGAGCGTCCTCCGAATAGTCGGAGTTGTCTTCATCCGTGGAATAATCTCTCAGAGACGTCCAACGGAGTAGATGAACCCTGGGATGGATAGCTATGTTTCAACTTTCGCTTGCACTTAGTAGGGCATGGTAAGGCATTGAAGGCCGCAGAGACCGCCGTTTGCAACTGATCAGTGAAATCTGGCTGCCAGAGGGCCCTTCCCATGGGAAGATTAGTAGTGCCCTAAGGAGCAGCATGTTTAATCGGAGATGAATGTAGAGAATGCACCTCGCAGGGTGGAGAACACTTAGAGGTGGACGGCTCAGTTGTACTAAATATCTTATTCTTTTTGGATATTACAATTTTATCAAAGCATGTGGAACATAGTTGAGCAGGCGGATCAATCGGAACCTCCTCACAATAAACACAGGTATTAGTTTTACAGAGGGCGTACCCTCTAACATATCAGAATCCTCCATAGCTTCCACCTTTATTATGGACTAGATAGATTAAATGGCACCTTTATACCTAATGGCCGGGGCACTCACCACCTCCTATGACCTGAACCAGAGAAACCTTTTTGTCTCCTGCAACCGCTGGGCAAGAGGAAGTTGAAAAGATCACACCCAACCACATGGAGTGCCATGCAGGACCGCCCCTGCACTAAAGAGAAATTTCCAAAGGAAACCTGACCGTTTACACATTGACAGAGCCTCATCTCACACATGTCGCAGTATTAAACACAATAACAAATATTATGCATAAATCCCCCACTATTAAATAACCACCTTCCGGGGATATCAACCCTTGATTCTATAGTGATAAAGGAGTCACACTGTGACCCTGTCTTCTTGCGTTATCATATGTGTATAAATAAAATGATCTTACCAGAATCAACACTGTGGAACAGGAACACAGCCCTTCAAGTGTGAAAGGTTAGTAGCATTGCTCCTGACATGGACTTAAGTGCAGAGAGCAGGCAGCAAAACTCATCAATGCTGATTGCTAATGGAACTGTTCATCTGAGTTGGGATGGTTTCGCAGAAAGTCTCTCCCTGCATCTCCAACTATAACTTTCATCCATGCCCTAACTGAGAGACTAACAGGACTACTTAAAACTCCAGTCCCATCTCGAAGAGTACTAACCTCCATGAGAGACTACTGTGAATTTCCGACACATCTCTGCCCACCTCCTGTGACAAAAGGCAAATAATGACTGGGGGATGAGGGAGGTATTTGGTGTCTTTGCCTCCTTCGGGTAGCCAGGTTCTTATTTCTCACAAGTAATGAATGAAGCCATGGACTTACCTTCCATTAAGATGGAAATTATATGCACATGAAATGCCTGTAAGGTTTAAAAAAATGTACATGAGTGAAAACATGACAAATACATAAAAAAGGTTTTAAAGGGGAAATTAAATAAATATATAACAATAACCTAAGAGGCTTATAGATTGCCAAATAACAAAAAATATAGTACTTAACATTGGACACCCTACTAATGGAGAAAACCAGTAGGAAGCCAAAACCAGTGCTGAAACATAACAGAGGAATAAGAGTATATTCTCGAACCAACAGAAAGAGAAAAAGGACACGTCCCTGTGACACATGTGGAAAGGCATTTGATTAAATCCTAATAAGTGAAAAATATATCACTACCTATACTACAAATACATCCCTCCAAAAATCACTGTACTCTGTAGGGAAATGAGCCACAACTCGGTCTGAGAACCCCTCTCACCAAAGAATCAAAATGGATTGTGGACTTTCACCACCTGTATGAAATAAATCATATTTTTATTACAATTTCAATACACAAGATTATTGATAATATTTTCTCAAATGTAGTCAAAACATTTATGGATTTATAAATATATTAAGTAACCTTTCTAAAATAATTCAGTGTTTTTATTTTTAATAAAAATTTGGAAATAAAAAAAACAGAATTTATGCTTACCTGATAAATTACTTTCTCCAACGGTGTGTCCGGTCCACGGCGTCATCCATGACTTGTGGGAAATATTCTCCCCCACAGGGAAAGACAAGGAGAGCACACAGCAAGAGCTGTCCATATAGCTCCCCCCTGGCTCCGCCCCCCAGTCATTCGACCGACGGTTAGGAGAAAAAGGAGAAACTATAGGGTGCCGTGGTGACTGTAGTGTATAAAGAAAAAAAATTTCAACCTGATTAGGAAAACCAGGGCGGGCAGTGGACCGGACACACCGTTGGAGAAAGTAATTTATCAGGTAAGCATAAATTCTGTTTTCTCCAACATTGGTGTGTCCGGTCCATGGCGTCATCCATTACTTGTGGGAACCAATACCAAAGCTTTAAGACACGGATGAAGGGAGGGAGCAAAACCTTTCTCCCAAAAATAGCCTCCGAAGAAGCATAAGTATCAAATTTGTAGAATTTGGCAAAAGTGTGTAGAGAAGACCAAGTCGCTGCCTTACATATCTGATCAACAGAAGCCTCGTTCTTGTAGGCCCATGTGGAAGCCACAGCCCTAGTAGAGTGAGCTGTGATTCGTTCAGGAGGCTGCCGTCCGGCAGACTCATAAGCCAATCGGATAATGCTTTTCAGCCAGAAAGAAAGAGAGGTAGCAGTAGTTTTTTGACCTCTCCTCTTACCAGAGTAAACGACAAACAAAGATGAGGTTTGTCTAAAATCTTTTGTTGCTTCTAAATAGAACTTTAAAGCACGAACTACATCTAAATTGTGTAACAAACGTTCCTTCTTTGAAACTGGATTCGGACACAGAGAAGGAACAACTATTTCCTGGTTAATATTCTTGTTGGAAACAACTTTTTGGAAGAAAACCAGGCTTAGTACGCAAAACAACCTTATCTGAATGGAAAACCAGATAGGGTGGATTACACTGCAAAGCAGATAATTCAGAAACTCTTCTAGCAGAATAAATAGCAACCAAAAACAGAACTTTCCAAGATAGTAACTTAATATCTATGGAATGTAAAGGTTCAAACGGAACCCCTTGAAGAACTGAAAGAACTAAATTTAGACTCCAAGGAGGAGTCATGGGTCTGTAAACAGGTTTGATTCTGACCAAAGCCTGAACAAAAGCTTGTACATCTGGCACAGCTGCCAGTCGTTTGTGTAACAAGACAGATAAAGCAGAAATCTGTCCCTTTAGAGAACTCGCTGACAACCCTTTATCCAAACCTTCTTGGAGAAAGGAGAGAATCTTTGGAATTTTAATCTTACTCCAGGAGAATCCCTTGGATTCACACCAACAGATATATTTTTTCCATATTTTATGGTAAATCTTTCTAGTAACAGGTTTTCTGGCTTGGACCAGAGTATCTATCACAGAATTTGAAAACCCACGCTTGGATAAAATCAAGCATTCAATTTCCAAGCAGTCAGCTGCAGAGAAACTAGATTTGGATGTTCGAATGGACCTTGTACTAGAAGATCCTGTCTCAAAGGTAGCTTCCATGGTGGAGCCAATGACATATTCACCAGGTCTGCATACCAAGTCCTGCATGGCCATGCAGGAGCTATCAGAATCACAGAGGCCTTCTCCTGTTTGATCCTGGCTATGAGCCTGGGAAGGAGAGGAAACGGTGGAAGCACATACCTAGGTTGAACGACCAAGGGGCCACTAATGCATCCACTAGAGTCGCCTTGGGATCCCTGGATCTGGACCCGTAACAAGGAATCTTGAAGTTCTGACGGGACGCCATTAGATCCATGTCTGGAATGCCCCATAATTGGGTTAACTGGGCAAAGACCTCCGGGCGGAGTTCCCACTCCCCCGGATGGAAAGTCTGACGACTCAAATAGTCCGCCTCCCAGTTGTCTACTCCTGGGATGTGAATTGCAGATAGATGGCAGGAGTGATCCTCCGCCCATTTGATGATCTTGGACACCTCGCTCATCGCCAAGGAACTCTTTGTTCCCCCCTGATGATTGATGTACGCAACAGTCGTTATGTTGTCCGACTGAAACCTTATGAACCTGGCTTCCGCTAGTTGAGGCCAAGCCAGGAGCGCATTGAATATTGCTCTTAGTTCCAAAATGTTTATCGGGAGAAGAGACTCTTCTCGAGACCATAGACCCTGAGCTTTCAGAGAGTCCCAGACCGTGCCCCAACCCAAGAGACTGGCGTCGGTCGTGACAATGACCCACTCCGGTCTGCGGAAACTCATTCCCTGAGACAGGTGATCCTGGGTCAACCACCAGAGAAGTGAGTCCCTGGTTACCTGGTCTACTTGAATTTGGGGACACAAGTCTGTATAGTCCCCATTCCACTGATTGAGCATGCACAGCTGTAATGGTCTTAGATGAATTCGAGCAAAAGGAACCACGTCCATTGCTGCGACCATTAGTCCTATTACTTCCATGCACTGAGCTATGGAGGGTTGAGGAATAGAATGAAGAACTCGACAAGCGTTTAGAAGCTTTAACTTTTTGACTTCTGTCAGGAAGATCTTCATTTCCACAGAATCTATTACTGTTCCCAGAAAATTAACCCTTGTGGACGGTGACAGTGAACTCTTTTCTATGTTCACCTTCCACCCGTGAGATCTGAGAAAAGCCAACACAATGTCCGTGTGGGCCCTTGCTTGGAAAGAGACGACGCTTGGATTAGGATGTCGTCTAGATAAGGTGCTACAGCGATGCCCCTCGGCCTTAGGACCGCTAGAAGGGACCCTAGCACCTTTGTGAAAATTCTGGGAGCGGTGGCTAAACCGAATGGAAGAGCCACGAACTGGTAATGTTTGTCCAGAAAAGCGAACCTCAGGAACTCTGAGGAACTTGTTTAATATCTTTAAATCCAGAATTGGCCTGAAAGTTCCCTCTTTTTTGGGAACCACAAACAGGTTTGAGTAAAAACCTAGACCTTGTTCCCCGGAGGGGACTGGGTTTATCACTCCCATCTTTGATAGGTCTCTTACACAATGTAAGAATGCCTGTTTCTTTATCTGGTCTGAAGATAAGCGAGACAGGTGGAATCTTCCCTTTGGAGGAAGTCCCTTGAAGTCTAGTAGGTATCCCTTGGAGACTATCTCTAGTGCCCAGGGATCCGGAACATCTCTTGCCCAAGCCTGAGCGAAGAGAGATAGTCTGCCCCCTACCAGATCCGGTCCCGGATCGGGGGCTACCCCTTCATGCTGTCTTGGTAGCAGCAGCAGGTTTCTTGGTCTGTTTACCCTTATTCCAGCCTTGCATGGGCTTCCAAGCGGGTTTGGGCTGGGCCGCGTTACCTTCTTGTCTAGCGGCAGTGGAGTTATTAGCCGGTCCGTTCCTGAAATTGCGAAAGGAACGAAAATTAGACTTGTTCTTAGCCTTAAAAGGCCTATCCTGTGGGAGGGCATGGCCCTTACCCCCAGTGATGTCTGAAATAATTTCCTTCAATTCCGGCCCAAAAAGGGTCTTACCCTTGAAAGGAATATTAAGTAACTTAGTCTTGGACGACACATCTGCCGACCAGGATTTTAGCCAAAGCGCCCTCCGCGCTACTATAGCAAAACCTGAGTTTTTCGCCGCCAATTTCGTTATTTGAAAAGCGGCATCCAATATAAAGGAATTAGCTAACTTTAATGCGTGAATTCTGTCCATGACTTCTTCATAGGAAGTCTCTTTCTGGAGCAACCTTTCTAGTTCCTCGAACCAAAAGGACGCCGCTGAAGTGACAGTAATAACACACGTAGCTGGTTGAAGGATGAACCCTTGCTGAACAAAAATCTTTATAAGCAATCCTTCCAATTTTTTATCCATAGGATCTTTGAAAGCGCAGCTGTCCTCTATAGGAATAGTTGTGCGCTTCGCTAGTGTTGAAACAGCTCCCTCAACCTTCAGGACCGTCTGCCATGCGTCCCTTCTAGGGTCTATTATGGGAAACATTTTCTTAAATATAGGAGGTGGGGCAAAGGGTACACCTGGCTTCTCCCACTCCTTATCCACTATGCTCGCTACCCTCTTGGGTATAGGAAAAGCATCGTCGTGCACTGGGACCTCTAAAAATTTGTCCAATTTGCATAACTTCTCTGGTACTACCAGTCATCCAGAGTAGCTAATACCTCCTTAAGCAAAGCGCGGAGATGTTCTAGCTTAAACTTAAATGCTACTATATCAGGTTCTGCCTGTTGAGAAATTTTTCCTGAGTCTGAAATTTCACCCTCAGACAGCCTTTCCCTCACAGCCAATTCTGATTGATGTGAGGGTAAAATAGATAAGGCATCGTCAGCGTCTGATTGTTCATCCTTTTTATCTGTATTTAAAACTGAACAATCACGCTTTCTATGAAATGCTGGCAGTTTGGATAAAAGATCTGCTATAGAATTATCCACTACTGCTGTCAATTGTTGCATAGAAATAAGCACTGGCGCGCTAGGTGTCGCCTGCGCGGGCAAAGCTGGTGTAGACACAGAAGGAGAGGATGTAGAACTATCCCCACTACCTTCATTAGATAAATCATCTTGGGCAACATTATGAAATGTAACAGAGCTATCCTTATTTTGTTTGGACGCTATGACACAATCATCACAAACACTCGAAGGGGGAACCACATTTGTCTCTACATACAGAACATAGGTTATCTGATGGCCCAGACATGTTAAACAGATTTAGGCAGGCAAACAATGCAATAAAAACGATTTTAAACAAAAACGTTACTGTCTCTTTAAATAATAAAATGACACACTTTATTTCTGAATGAAGGCAATATACGATTTTTATGAAATTTGGACCCCAGTGTCTTAATGCTTATAAAGTATTGCACAGCAAATATGGAGACTCTAGCTCTTAAAACAAGCAAACCGGAGCAAATTGTTGGATTTAACCGTTTTTATACACCACAATCCCTGCTACAGCATTGCTGAAGCTTTTACCTTCCTTAGGGGTCAACCATCCACAGAAATAAGCCTTCTGGAGTCACTTTCTGAGCCACAGGACCCTCTCACATGAGACTGCATGCACTGCCTTGAAAATCAACTGCACAGCTGAAGTGCCAAAATGAGGCCTCCTCCCTCAGTACACTAGAGTGAAGGGGCCTTCCTGACTAGATTTAGGTGTCTAAAACAAGCCAGATTAATAAAAAAACGTCCCTAAGTGTATATGAGCTCATAAAATATTTCATATGCCATGATATTGCAATAAAAACCAATCGATTTGGCCCCTAACAGTGTCTACCAGCATATAATTCAAAAAGGGGAAGCCTGTTATCTTTTTTGCTGAGGTGAAAGAAAAATGGCTTACCGTTTTCCCTGAGGGGAAAAATGACTGTCATCTAGCATTAGCCTGTGTTGTTAGAAGGAGACTAGTCATACCTGAAGCAGATGAGTCTGCAAGCTGTTACCCCCAACTGAAGTTCTCTAGTTTCAACAGTCCTGTGTGGTAACAGTAATGGATTTTAGTTACTTGTGCTAAAATCATAGCCCTCTTAAACAGAAATCTTCATCACTTTTCTGTTGTAGAGTAAATAGTACAAGCCAGCACTATTTTAAAATAACAAACTCTTGATAGAAGAAATAAAAAACTACAACTACACCACAAGCTCCTCGCCATCCCCATGGAGATGCTACTTGTTCAGAGCGGCAAGGAGAATGACTGGGGGGCGGAGCCAGGGGGGAGCTATATAGACAGCTCTTGCTGTGTGCTCTCCTTGCCTTTCCCTGTGGGGGAGAATATTTCCCACAAGTAATGGATGACGCCGTGGACCGGACACACCAATGTTGGAGAAATATTATTTGTTATAATTCAGCACAATGCATTTTATGCAGCTAGGGGGACTATCCTAAACCAGATAAGGGCTTAACATAGGGGTTCGCTCTGTGCAAAATATTAGCATGCTTTATCTCCCAAATTAATTTTTTAATGCGCAATAAGTTTTAACTTTGGAGCAAAACTTATCCCACATTCAGAACCTGAAAATGCTTTCTCTCCTTTATGAATTCTCTGATGGCGTCTAAGAGTTGATTTGTCATTAAAAAACTTCCCACATTCAGAACATGAAAATGGTTTTTCTCCTATATGAATTCTCTGATGACTAATAAGAATTGATTTGCGAGCAAAACATTTCCCACATTCAGAACATATAAATGCTTTCTCTCCTGTATGAATTGTCTGATGTTGAATAAGATGTGATTTCCGAGCAAAACATTCCCCACATTCAGAACATGAAAATGCTTTCTCTCCTGTATGAATTGTCTGATGTTGAATAAGATGTGATTTCAGAGCAAAACACTTCCCACATTCAGAACATGAAAATGCTTTCTCTCCTGTATGAATTTGCTGATGGCTTCTAAGAGTTGATTTGTCATTAAAACATTTCCCACATTCAGAACATGAAAATGCTTTCTCTCCTGTATGAATTGTCTGATGTTGAATAAGATGTGATTTCTGAGCAAAAAATTTCCCACATTCAAAACATGAAAAGGTTTTCTCTCTTGTATGCATTTTCTGATGGCTTCTAAGAGTTGATTTGTCATTAAAACACTTCCCACATTCAGAACATGAAAATGGTTTTTCTCCTGTATGAATTCTCTGATGACTAATAAGAATTGATTTGCGAGTAAAACATTTCCCACATTCAGAACATGAAAATGCTCTCTCTCCAGTATGAATTATCTGATGACTAATAAGAATTGATTTGCGAGCAAAACATTTTCCACATTCAGAACATGAAAATGCTTTCTCTCCTGTATGAATTATCTGATGCTCAATAAGATGTGATTTCCGAGCAAAACATTTCCCACATTCAGAACATGAAAATGCTCTCTCTCCTGTATGAATTATCTGATGACTATTAAGAATTGATTTGCGAGCAAAGCATTTTCCACATTCAGAACATGAAAATGCTCTCTCTCCTGTATGAATGATCTGATGACTAATAAGAATTGATTTCTGTGTAAAACATTTCCCGCAGTCAACACATGAAAATAGTTTCTCTCCTGTATGGATTCTCTGATGTTTGATAAGATTTGATTTGTCAGTAAAACACTTCCAACATTCAGAACATGAAAATGCTTTCTCTCCTTTATGAATTTTTTGATGAATATTAAGAGTTGATTTCCAGGTAAAACATTTCCCACATTCAGAACATGAATATGCTTTCTCTCCTTTATGAATTCTCAGATGAGCATTAAGAGTGTATTTCCGAGTAAAACATTTCCCACATTCAAAACATGAAAATGCTTTCTCTCCTGTATGAATTTTCTGATGTCTAATAAGAGTTGATTTGTCAGTAAAACATTTCACACATTCAGAACATGAAAATGCGTTCTCTCCAGTATGAATTTTCTTATGTCTTAAAAGATTTTCCACGTTGCTATCCATATTTTCACCATGGCTAGGACTTGGATAACTGCAGTTTGTAAATTCATCTGTTAAGATATACAATGGGATTAATGTTGGTTATTAATGACATAATTATTATATTTTGAGCACATTTCAACTGTTAAGAATGAGTGTCTACCACAAGAGTAAGGGGCAGGCTATGACCACCTACACCTTTCCCTTTCCTTATGCTAATGTTTAAAGGGATCTGAAACCCAACATTTTTCTTTCATTATTCAAATAATACAATTTTTAAAAGTTTCCAATTTACTTCTATTATCGAATTTGCTTCGTTCTCATGTTATTTTTTGTTGAAGAGATACGTAAGTTAGAAGCTTGCACATGCTTTAAGTACTACATAATAGGAAATAGTGCTGCAATCTAGTGCTCTTGATAATGTATAAGTTGTTGCAAAACTGCTGTCATATAGTGCTGCAGACAGGTGCAGACTCCTGAGATTACACTCCTGCTTTTTAAACAAAGGAAAACAAGAAAACTAAGAAAACATGATAATAGAAGTACATCAGAAAGTTGTTTAAGAATATTTTATATTTATTTTATAACCAACATTAAAGGGACAGTCAAGTCCAAAAAAAACTTTCAAAATTCAAATAGGGCATGTAATTTTAAACAACTTTCCAATTTACCTTTATCCCCAATTTTGTTTTGTTCTCTTGGAATTCTTAGATGAAAGCTAAACCTAGGAGGTTCATATGCAAATTTTTTAGACGTTGAAGGCCGCATCTAATCTGAAATCATTTTGCCAGTTTTTCACCACATTAGTTCATGTGTTTCACATAGATGACATTGAGCTCATGCACGTGAATTTACTGAGGAGTGAGCACTGATTGGCTAAAGTGCAAGTCTGTCAAATGAACTGAAATAATGGTGCAGTCTAATTACAGAGGTAAAAATATAATTTATGCTTACCTGATAAATTTATTTCTCTTGTGGTGTATCCAGTCCACGGGTTCATCCATTACTTGTGGGATATTCTCCTTCCCAACAGGAAGCTGCAAGAGGACACCCACAGCAGAGCTGTCTATATAGCTCCTCCCCTAACTGCCACCCCGTCATTCGACCGAAGACAAGCAAAAAAAAAAAAGGAGAAACTATAGGGTGCAGTGGTGACTGTAGTTTAAAAATAAAAAAACACCTGCCTTAAAATGACAGGGCGGGCCGTGGACTGGATACACCACAAGAGAAATAAATTTATCAGGTAAGCATAAAAAACATAATTTATGTAAGAACTTACCTGATAAATTCATTTCTTTATATTAGCAAGAGTCCATGAGCTAGTGACGTATGGGATATACATTCCTACCAGGAGGAGCAAAGTTTCCCAAACCTTAAAATGCCTATAAATACACCCCTCACCACACCCACAATTCAGTTTAACGAATAGCCAAGAAGTGGGGTGATAAGAAAAAAGTGCGAAAGCATATAAAATAAGGAATTGGAATAATTGTGCTTTATACAAAAAAATCAAAACCACCACAAAAAAGGGCGGGCCTCATGGACTCTTGCTAATATGAAAGAAATGAATTTATCAGGTAAGTTCTTACATAAATTATGTTTTCTTTCATGTAATTAGCAAGAGTCCATGAGCTAGTGACGTATGGGATAATGATTACCCAAGATGTGGATCTTTCCACGCAAGAGTCACTAGAGAGGGAGGGATAAAATAAAGACAGCCAATTCCTGCTGAAAATAATCCACACCCAGAATAAAATTTTAATGAAAAAACATAAGCAGAAGATTCAAACTGAAACCACTGCCTGAAGTACGTTTCTACCAAAAACTGCTTCAGAAGAAGAAAACACATCAAAATGGTAGAATTTAGTAAAAGTATGCAAAGAGGACCAAGTTGCTGCTTTGCAAATCTGATCAACCGAAGCTTCATTCCTAAACGCCCAGGAAGTAGAAACTGACCTAGTAGAATGAGCTGTAATCCTTTGAGGCGGAGTGTTACCCGACTCAACATAGGCATGATGAAATAAAGATTTCAACCAAGATGCCAAAGAAATGGCAGAAGCTTTCTGGCCTTTTCTAGAACCGGAAAAGATGACAAATAGACTAGAAGTCTTTCGGAAAGACTTAGTAGCTTCAACATAATATTACAAAGCTCTAACAGCATCCAAAGAATGCAATGATTTCTCCTTAGAATTCATAGGATTAGGACATAATGAAGGAACCACAATTTCTCTACTAATGTTGTTAGAATTCACAACCTTAGGAAAAAAATTCAAAAGAAGTTCGCAGCACCGCCTTATCTTGATGCAAAATCAGAAAAGGAGACTCACAAAAAAGAGTAGAAAATTCAGAGACTCTTCTGGCAGAAGAGATGACCAAAAGAAACAAAACTTTCCAAGAAAGTAATATAATGACCAAAGAATGCATGGGTTCAAAAGGAGGAGCTTGAAGAGCCCCCAGAACCAAATTCAAACTCCAAGGAGGAGAAATTGACTTAATGACAGGTTTTATATGAACCAAAGGTTGTACAAAACAATGAATATCAGGAAGATTAGCAATCCTTCTGTGAAAAAGAACAGAAAGAGCAGAGATTTGTCTTTCAAGGAACTTGCGGACAAACCTTTATCTAAACCATCCTGAAGAAACTGTAAAAATTCTCGGTATTCAAAAAGACTGCCAAGAAAAAAGATGAGAAAGACACTAAGAAATATAAGTCTTCCAGACTCTATAATATATCTCTCTAGATACAGATTTACGAGCCTGTCACATAGTATCAATCACAGAGTCAGAGAAACCTCTTTGACCAAGAATCAAGCGTTCAAACTCCATACCTTAAAATTAAGGTTTTGAGATCCTGATGGAAAAACATAATTTATGCTTACCTGATAAATTCCTTTCTTCTGTAGTGTGATCAGTCCACGGGTCATCATTACTTGTGGGATATTAACTGCTCCCCTACAGGAAGTGCAAGAGGATTCACCTAGCAGAGTTGCTATATAGCTCCTCCCCTCTACGTCACCTCCAGTCATTCGACCAAGGACCAACGAGAAAGGAGAAGCCAAGGGTGTAGTGGTGACTGGAGTATAATTTAAAAAATATTTACCTGCCTTAAAAAACAGGGCGGGCCGTGGACTGATCACACTACAGAAGAAAGGAATTTATCAGGTAAGCATAAATTATGTTTTCTTCTGTTAAGTGTGATCAGTCCACGGGTCATCATTACTTGTGGGATACCAATACCAAAGCAAAAGTACACGGATGACGGGAGGGATAGGCAGGCTCTTTATACAGAAGGAACCACTGCCTGAAGAACCTTTCTCCCAAAAATAGCCTCCGAGGAAGCAAAAGTGTCAAATTTGTAAAATTTGGAAAAAGTATGAAGCGAAGACCAAGTTGCAGCCTTGCAAATCTGTTCAACAGAGGCCTCATTCTTAAAGGCCCAAGTGGAAGCCACAGCTCTAGTGGAATGAGCTGTAATTCTTTCAGGAGGCTGCTGTCCAGCAGTCTCATAAGCTAAACGAATTATGCTACGAAGCCAAAAAGAGAGAGAGGTAGCAGAAGCTTTTTGACCTCTCCTCTGACCAGAGTAAACGACAAACAGGGAAGACGTTTGTCGAAAATCTTTAGTTGCCTGTAAATAAAATTTAAGGGCACGAACTACATCCAGATTGTGCAAAAGACGTTCCTTCCTCGAAGAAGGATTTGGGCACAAGGATGGAACAACAATCTCCTGATTGATATTCCTGTTAGTGACTACCTTAGGTAAGAACCCAGGCTTAGTACGCAGAACTACCTTATCCGAGTGAAAAATCAAATAAGGAGAATCACAATGTAAGGCTGATAACTCAGAGACTCTTCGAGCCGAGGAAATAGCCATTAAAAATAGAACTTTCCAAGATAACAACTTTATATCAATGGAATGAAGGGGTTCAAACGGAACACCCTGTAAAACGTTAAGAACAAGGTTTAAACTCCATGGTGGAGCCACAGCTTTAAACACAGGTTTAATCCTGGCCAAAGCCTGACAAAAAGCCTGAACGTCTGGAACTTCTGACAGACGCTTGTGTAACAGAATGGACAGAGCTGAGATCTGTCCCTTTAAGGAACTAGCGGATAACCCCTTTTCTAAACCTTCTTGTAGAAAAGACAATATCCTAGGAATCCTAACCTTACTCCAAGAGTAACCTTTGGATTCGCACCAATATAGGTATTTACGCCATATTTTATGGTAAATCTTTCTGGTAACAGGCTTCCTAGCCTGTATTAAGGTATCAATAACTGACTCAGAAAAACCACGCTTTGATAAGATCAAGCGTTCAATTTCCAAGCAGTCAGCTTCAGAGAAGTTAGATTTTGATGTTTGAAAGGACCCTGAATCAGAAGGTCCTGTTTCAGAGGTAACGACCAAGGTGGACAGAATGACATGTCCACCAGATCTGTATACCAAGTCCTGCGTGGCCATGCAGGCGCTATTAGAATCACTGATGCTTTCTCCTGTTTGATTCTGGCAATCAATCGAGGAAGCATCGGGAAAGGTGGAAACACATAAGCCATCCTGAAGGTCCATGGTGCTGTCAAGGCATCTATCAGGACCGCTCCCGGATCCCTGGATCTGGACCCGTAGCGCGGAAGCTTGGCGTTCTGTCGAGACGCCATGAGATCTATCTCTGGTTTGCCCCAACGTCGAACTATTTGGGCAAAGACCTCTGGATGAAATTCCCACTCCCCCGGATGAAAAGTCTGATGACTTAAGAAATCCGCCTCCCAGTTCTCCACTCCCGGGATGTGGATTGCAGACAGGTGGCAAGAGTGAGACTCTGCCCAGCGAATTATCTTCGATACTTCCATCATTGCTAGGGAGCTTCTTGTCCCTCCCTGATGGTTGATATAAGCTACAGTCGTGATGTTGTCCGACTGGAACCTGATGAACCCCCGAGTTGCTAACTGGGGCCAAGCCAGAAGAGCATTGAGGACTGCTCTCAATTCCAGAATGTTTATTGGAAGAAGACTCTCCTCCTGATTCCATAGTCCCTGAGCCTTCAGAGAATTCCAGACAGCGCCCCAACCTAGTAGGCTGGCGTCTGTTGTTACAATTGACCAGTCTGGCCTGCTGAATGGCATTCCCCTGGACAGATGTGGCCGATAAAGCCACCATAGAAGAGAATTTCTGGTCTCTTGAATGGAATGAAGGACACGGCATGCATTTTGAAGTTTTGTTAACCTGTCCTCTGTCAGGTAAATCTTCATTTCTACAGAATCTATCAGAGTCCCCAGGAAGGGAACTCTTGTGAGTGGAAAGAGAGAACTTTTCTCTTCGTTCACTTTCCATCCATGCGACCTTAGAAATGCCAGTACTATCTCTGTATGAGATTTGGCAGTTTGAAAGCTTGAAGCTTGTATCAGTATGTCGTCTAAGTACGGAGCTACTGAAATTCCTCGCGGTCTTAGTACCGCCAGAAGAGTGCCCAGAACCTTTGTGAAGATTCTTGGAGCCGTAGCCAGTCCGAATGGAAGAGCTACAAACTGGTAATGCCTGTCTAAAAAGGCAAACCTTAGATACCGGTAATGACTTCTGTGAATCGGTATGTGAAGGTAAGCATCCTTTAAATCCACTGTGGTCAAGTACTGACCCTCTTGGATCATGGGCAAAATTGTTCGAATAGTTTCCATCTTGAACGATGGAACTCTTAGGAATTAGTTTAGGATCTTTAAATCCAAGATTGGCCTGAAGGTTCCCTCTTTTTTGGGAACTACAAACAGATTTGAGTAAAACCCTTGTCCTTGTTCCAACCACGGAACTGGATGGATCACTCCCATTAACAAAAGATCTTGTACGCAGCGTAGAAACGCTTCCTTCTTTGTTAGGTTTGTTGACAACCTTGACAGATGAAATCTCCCTCTTGGGGGAGAGGATTTGAAGTCCAGAAGGTATCCCTGAGATATGATCTCTAACGCCCAGGGATCCTGAACATCTCTTGCCCAAGCCTGGGCGAAGAGGGAAAGTCTGCCCCCCACTAGATCCGGTCCCGGATCGGGGGCCCTCAATTCATGCTGTCTTAGGGGCAGCAGCAGGTTTTCTGGCCTGTTTGCCCCTGTTCCAGGACTGGTTAGGTTTCCAGCCTTGTCTGTAGCGAGCAACAGCTCCTTCCTGTTTTGGTGCAGAGGAAGTTGATGCTGCTCCTGCTTTGAAATTACGAAAGGAACGAAAATTGGACTGTCTAGCCTTGGCTTTGGCCTTGTCCTGAGGCAGGGCATGACCTTTACCTCCTGTAATGTCATCAATAATCTCTTTCAAGCCGGGCCCGAATAAGGTCTGCCCTTTGAAAGGAATATTAAGCAATTTAGATTTAGACGTAACATCAGCTGACCAGGATTTTAGCCACAGAGCTCTGCGTGCCTGAATGGTGAATCCTGAATTTTTAGCCGCAAGTTTAGTTAAATGTACTACGGCATCTGAAATAAATGAATTAGCTAACTTAAGGAATTTAAGTTTGTGTGTGATGTCATCTAGTGTGGATGATTGAAGTGTCTCTTCCAGAGACTCAAACCAAAATGCTGCTGCAGCCGTGACAGGCGCAATACATGCAAGAGGTTGCAATATAAACCCTTGTTGAACAAACATTTTCTTAAGGTAACCCTCTAATTTTTTATCCATTGGATCTGAAAAAGCACAGCTATCCTCCACTGGGATAGTGGTACGCTTAGCTAAAGTAGAAACTGCTCCCTCCACCTTAGGGACCATTTGCCATAAGTCCCGTGTGGCGGCGTCTATTGGAAACATTTTTCTGAATATAGGAGGGGGTGAGAAAGGCACACCGGGTCTATCCCACTCCTTAGTAACAATGTCAGTAAGTCTCTTAGGTATAGGAAAAACGTCAGTACTCGTCGGTACCGCAAAATATTTATCCAACCTACACATTTTTTCTGGGATTGCAACTGTGTTACAATCATTCAGAGCCGCTAATACCTCCCCTAGTAACACACGGAGGTTCTCAAGCTTAAATTTAAAATTTGAAATGTCTGAGTCCAGTTTATTTGGATCAGAACCGTCACCCACAGAATGAAGCTCTCCGTCTTCACGTTCTGCAAACTGTGACGCAGTATCAGACATGGCCCTTGCATTATCAGCGCACTCTGTTCTCATCCCAGAGTGATCACGTTTACCTCTTAGTTCTGGTAGTTTAGCCAAAACTTCAGTCATAACAGTAGCCATATCTTGTAATGTGATTTGTAATGGCCGCCCAGATGCACTCGGCGCTACAATATCACGCACCTCCTGAGCGGGAGATGCAGGTACTGACACGTGAGGCGAGTTAGTCGGCATAACTCTCCCCTCGTTGTTTGGTGAAATATGTTCAATTTGTACAGATTGACTATTTTTTAAAGTAGCATCAATACATTTAGTACATAAATTTCTATTGGGCTCCACTTTGGCATTAACACATATAGCACAGAGATATTCCTCTGAATCAGACATGTTTAACACACTAGCAAATAAACAGCAACTTGGAAATACTTTTCAAAGTAATTTACAAATAATATGAAAACGAACTGTGCCTTTAAGAAGCACAGAAAATATTATAACAGATAAAATAATTAAGTTATAGCATCAATCTTTGTCAGAATATACAGTTTTAGCAAAGGATTGTTCCCCTCAGCAAATGATAACTAACCCAGGCAGCAGAAAAAAAATACACAAATAAACGTTTTTTATATCACAGTCAATACAATCAGCACAGCTCTGCTGTAAAGATTACTTCCCTCAAAAAAGACTCTTGAGATCCCTGAACTCTGTAGAGATGAACCGGATCATGCAGGAAGAAAATGAACCTCTGACTGAGTTTTTCTGATGCATAGTAAAAGCGCCAAAAATGGCCCCTCCCCCACACACATAACAGTGAGAGGGATCAGTGAACTGCTCAAATTTAAATCAAAACTATTGCCAAGTGGAAAAAAAGTGCCCAAAACATTTTTTCACTCAGTACCTCAGAGAAAAAAACGTTTTTACATGCCAGCAAAAAAACGTTTTACCTCAATAATTAATTGTCATTTAAAACCTATTGCAAGTCCCTGCAAAATAGGTTAAGTCTATGTATACAGTTTAAAAGCCAGAGAAGTACCATTTCCCAGAAAACTGAAGTGTAAAATATACATACATGACAGCCTGATATCAGCTACATCTACTGCATTCAAGGCTGAGTTTACATTATAACGGTATGGCAGGATTTTCTCATCAATTCCATGTCAGAAAATAATAAACTGCTACATACCTCTTTGCAGATTAATCTGCCTGCTGTCCCCTGATCTGAAGTTTACCTCTCCTCAGATGGCCGAGAAACAGCAATATGATCTTAACTACTCCGGCTAAAATCATAGAAAAACTCAGGTAGATTCTTCTTCAAATTCTACCAGAGAAGGAATAACACACTCCGGTGCTATTATAAAATAACAAACTTTTGATTGAAGATATAAAAACTAAATATATCACCATAGTCCTCTCACACATCCTATCTAGTCGTTGGGTGCAAGAGAATGACTGGAGGTGACGTAGAGGGGAGGAGCTATATAGCAACTCTGCTGGGTGAATCCTCTTGCACTTCCTGTAGGGGAGCAGTTAATATCCCACAAGTAATGATGACCCGTGGACTGATCACACTTAACAGAAGAAAAAGAACCTTGAGACAGAAAGACTGGTCTTAACGGAAGAGTCCACAGCTGGCAAGAGGCCATCCGGACAAGATCCGCATACCAAAACCTGTGAGGCCATGCTGGAGCTACCAGCAGGACAAACGAGCATTCCTTTAGAATATTGGAGAATACCCTTGGAAGAAGAACTAGAGGCGGAAAGATATAGGCAGGATGACACTTGTAAGGAAGAGATAATGCATCCACTGCCTCCGCCCGAGGATCCCGGGATCCGGACAGATACCAGGGAAGTTTCTTGTTTAGATGAGAAGCCATCAGATCTATTTCTGGGAGTTCCCACATTTGAACAATCTGAGGAAATACCTCTGGGTGAAGAGACCATTCGCCCAAGTGCAACGTTTGGCGACTGAGATAATCCGCTTTCCAATTGTCCATACCTGGGATATGAACCGCAGAGATTAGACAGGAGCTGGATTCTGCCCAAACCAAAATTGATTGATGTATGCCACAGTTGTGACATTGTCTATCTGAAAACAAAAGAACAACTCTCTCTTCAGAAGAGGCCAAGACTGAAGAGCTCTGAAAACAGAATTTATGTTTACCTGATAAATTTCTTTCTCCAACGGTGTGTCCGGTCCACGGCGTCATCCTTACTTGTGGGATATTCTCTTCCCCAACAGGAAATGGCAAAGAGCCCAGCAAAGCTGGTCACATGATCCCTCCTAGGCTCCGCCTACCCCAGTCATTCGACCGACGTTAAGGAGGAATATTAGCATAGGAGAAACCATATGGTACCGTGGTGACTGTAGTTAAAGAAAATAAATTATCAGACCTGATTAAAAAAAAAACCAGGGCGGGCCGTGGACCGGACACACCGTTGGAGAAAGTAATTTATCAGGTAAACATAAATTCTGTTTTCTCCAACATAGGTGTGTCCGGTCCACGGCGTCATCCTTACTTGTGGGAACCAATACCAAAGCTTTAGGACACGGATGAAGGGAGGGAGCAAATCAGGTCACCTAAATGGAAGGCACCACGGCTTGCAAAACCTTTCTCCCAAAAATAGCCTCAGAAGAAGCAAAAGTATCAAACTTGTAAAATTTGGTAAAAGTGTGCAGTGAAGACCAAGTCGCTGCCCTACATATCTGATCAACAGAAGCCTCGTTCTTGAAGGCCCAAGTGGAAGCCACAGCCCTAGTGGAATGAGCTGTGATTCTTTCGGGAGGCTGCCGTCCGGCAGTCTCGTAAGCCAATCTGATGATGCTTTTAATCCAAAAAGAGAGAGAGGTAGAAGTTGCTTTTTGACCTCTCCTTTTACCGGAATAAACAACAAACAAGGAAGATGTTTGTCTAAAATCCTTTGTAGCATCCAAATAGAATTTTAGAGCGCGAACAACATCCAAATTGTGCAACAAACGTTCCTTCTTTGAAACTGGTTTCGGACACAGAGAAGGTACGATAATCTCCTGGTTAATGTTTTTGTTAGAAACAACTTTTGGAAGAAAACCAGGTTTAGTACGTAAAACCACCTTATCTGCATGGAACACCAGATAAGGAGGAGAACACTGCAGAGCAGATAATTCTGAAACTCTTCTGGCAGAAGAAATTGCAACTAAAAACAAAACTTTCCAAGATAATAACTTAATATCAACGGAATGCAAGGGTTCAAACGGAACCCCCTGAAGAACTGAAAGAACTAAATTGAGACTCCAAGGAGGAGTCAAAGGTTTGTAAACAGGCTTGATTCTAACCAGAGCCTGAACAAAGGCTTGAACATCTGCACA
>NW_026511844.1:0-29913 GCF_027579735.1 Bombina bombina
CACAGCCTCTCAGTGTGACAGTCTTATAGCAGCGCTCTTGACATGGGCTTGAGTGAGAGAAAGTAGGCAGTGAAACTCAACACTGATTGCTTTTGAGCTGTTAGCAGTAGTCTGGATGGTTTCTCAGAAAAACTTTCCCTGCATCTCTAGACTAACTTTCATCAATACGTTCAGGGAGAGGTTGACATGACTACTTAAAACTCCAGTCCTATCTCAAAGGACTCTCTGAATATTCTGACACCTCTCTGCCACCTCCTAAAGGCAAAGAATGACTGGGGTAATGAGGACGTTGGAGTGATATTTAAGCCTTTGGCTGGGATGTCTTTGCCTCCTCCTGGTGGCCAGGTGTTGTATTTCCCAACAGTAAGGAATGAAGCCGTGGACTCTCCCTATCATAGGAAGGAAAATGCCTTTTCATCAAGTCACCACAGGATGGCAATAAATCTCAGCAAAGAAGATTTTTACTAAAATAAAGTAAAACAGATCTTGGCAACCATAGCAACGATTAATCATCGAAAAATTTGAATACATAACAAGTATATATAATATTATATATTGTAACAAAAAACAGACACTGTAGAATAATAATAGGACAGTATTACATAAATACCCCTACTAATTCAGATTAAGCTCCTTGGCATGTAAGTACCGCCAAGAGGTACCCTGTACACATAGGCATAAGAATAAAGCAAAATGTTTAAATTTAAGCTCTCCATAACGGCATAGAACGCATGATACAAGCGGTGACTCATGGAACTAGTCCCAGCACATATACCTCCTACAAAACACATTAGGAGACCCCTAATACCTAGCCTGCATCCTACTAAAAGGAGGAAATAAGGGCATGGAGATAAATAAGGGTGCTCAGTGCGATGGCCACTAACAGGGGATATGTAAATTCGAGAGCTCATGTTAAAATAGGCCACGCCCACAAAAGCGGCCTCTTTGTCAACGCACTTAAAAGCCCCATGTTGGCCAGTATAACACACATTGAAATAAAAGCCCCTTTGATTCTGTCAGACCTGGAACCTGCGTCTTTGACAGGAGCTAAACATATAGAAGACTGACAAGCCGTAGAGCTGGACTCTTAACGCTATTGCATCCACCAACAATGGCGGTTCCTAGTAGCCGATAGACATTCAATAATAAAATATGAAATCCAACCCAGATCTCACGGTTACTAGCTAATTTACATAAATCCACTTCTAAGTAGGAGACGATTACCAATTCATAGTGGAGAGGGAGGGAAACAAAAATTTAACAGGACCTTCTTCTTTTATAATGCCCCTTAGGTACAAATGAATAAAACTGGTACGAAATCAGGTGATCAAATTGACTGCGCCGTAAACATCCTCCACCTATGCCTCATTGTAAAGAGGGATTGGATTATAAAGTCCGTGATAACAGATCATACAGGGATTGATTGTGGGGATAAAATGTCGCTCCGACACCCAGTACCCACATATACAGCCTGGGTTACTGTATAATACCCGGCAGAGAAAGTAGCAAAATCTGACCCCTGCAGAAGCCAGATAGCTGCGGCCATAAAATATCCCTAAACAGAGGATATAAAGTTTAAATTAAAAAACCTTTCTGAGGGTAGTCTGTCCCTTCCTATATAGTCCACAGGAGAAATAAATCTAAAGAGTGCTGTCACCCTCTCACATAGAAGGAAAGCACTTACCTGTGGATCCTGCCGTCCAGCAGGGAATGACATCTAAGGCGTGGCAGAGTCCTTCATGTCTGCCAGGGACCTGCAGAAAAAGAGAGAACAGAGTAACCAACTCTGGCTTTCTATAGCAGGGGTAGAAATAATGTTAGAAGTAAAGCAAAGACCACCTTGGCGGCTTCTAACTGCTAAAAGCCACCATTACTCCTACTAAAGAGATTGACATGGACACAGCTAGACCCCAATCCGTGCTTGCAGGGAAAAGTACCTATTAAAGGATTAAAAACCTTAAGACACCATCGTCACACAACCTTCACTGACAGAGGCAAAGAGAATGACTGGGGATTATGGGTAATGAAAGTTACACTTAAATTTTGCTGGGGTGCTCTTTGCCTCCTCCTGCTGGCCAGGAGTTCAATATGCCACTAGTAATCGGAATGACGTTGTGGACTCTCCATGTCATAGGAAAGAAATACGGTTAATATATGAAAGTCACTCAGGGCATCGGCAGCAAGCAAAAAGGTCTATCTAGAGACTAAATAAAGTTAAACCAAGCATGTCTAAATCACACCTGATCCAAGATGCTGTTTACTTTGAAATCAATCTTCCGCCCCTCTCTTGGTGACGTGTCTTCCTCCAAGTTACGTATGCCCATGTAATGTGGCTTACCTACCATGTCCAGCATAGGAGCTGCAATGTGTTATGGCTCCCAAGCAGGATTTTAGCTGTGTGTTTCACCCCTTCCTGTAAAAATGCAGAGGTTGCAAACACTGATATATATATATATATACATACATACACACACACACACACACGTGACCCTCGGTTTACAACGGTTCAATTTACACCATTTCAGAATAACAACCTTTTTTTTTCCAGTCATGTGACTGCTATTGAAAAGCATTGAGAAGCAGTGCATTGATTAAAATAGCCAGTAGGTGGAGCTGTCTGCTTGTGTTGCAGCAAAGATATGCAAGCCAAGCAAGCTGAAATTAATCAGTTTAACCAGACCTGAGCTATCGAGCAGCTTGCAAAGGAACAAGATCTTCTTGTCTATAAATCAGTCCAGATTGGAATGCATAGAAAGAACTGTTTGCAGAAAAATGCAAGTAAAGTCTGTATTGTGTGATTATGTTATTAGGTTTATAATGCTGTTTAGCATTTAAAGTCTTCATTTCAAAGCTTTAAAAATAATGTATTAGGTGTTACTTATGCCAATTTTGTGAGGGGCCTGGAACCTAACTCCCTCACTTCCCATTGACTTACATTATAAACTGGGTTTCAATTTACAACCATTCCTTCTGGAACCTAACCCCAGCGTAAACTGAGGGCTACCTGTATATGTGTGTGTGTATATATATATATATATATATATATATATATATATATATATATATATATATATATAACGCATTTTATTTTTACATTACAATGTACCTCTAAATTACAGGTTACAGAAACACAATGGCTTGTTGCATAAGTATAACATGGAAATGACTAAAACGAAATACTTATCTTTCTTTTAACCCCTTAAGCTACTAGGACGCAGGCACTACGTAAAAGGGTACTTTGCCTAGCGTACCCTGTTGATGTAGTACAGGTAGCCCTCAGTTTACGCCGGGGTTAGGTTCCAGAAGGAATGGTTGTAAATCGAAACCGTTGTAAATTGAAACCCAGTTTATAATGTAAGTCAATGGGAAGTGAGGGAGATAGGTTCCAGGTCCCTCTCAAATTGTCATAAGTAACACCTAATACATTATTTTTAAAAGTTTGAAATGAAAACTTTAAATGCTAAACAGCATTATAAACCTAAAAAAATAATCACACAGTACAGACTTCCCTTGCATTTTTCTGCAAACAGTTATTTTTATGCATTTGAATCTGGACTGATTTATAGACAGGAAGATCTTCTTCCTTTGAAATCTGCTCGATAGCTCAGGTCTGGTTAAACTGATTAATTTCAGCTTGCTTGGCTTTGCTGCAACACAAGCGGACAGCTCCACCAACTGGCTATTTTAATAAATGAACTGCTTCTCAATGCTTTTCAATAGCAGTCACATGACTGGAAAAAAAAGGTTGTTATTCTGAAACGATGTAAATTGAACCGTTGTAAAACGAGGGCCACCTGTATTTATGTCCTATCTTTTGCCTCATGCAGCAGTCCTGACTGTCAGCTGCTGACAGCCAAGACCACAGCTAAAGGCAGAAGGCATCTGCCTTCATATGGCAAGGCGCTGTTGTCATCGGCTTGCAGTGCTGCCGTGGGTGGTGTGGGAGGAAGGATGGCAGGTGATGCATCGCAGGAGGGATCAGGGTATAGAAAATGTCAGGTGGGAGGATAATATCTACACTGCAGCTAAGTTTGTGAAAAAGTTAACTTATCTCTGATACTATAGGCAAGTTTTTCTCTGAAATTCCTGGTTCTTAAAGGAGTTAAAGAGATAGAAAGGGCAACATTGAAATGTACATAGGTGCATTTCAATTTTGAATAGAATTTTTTTTGCAATATCCATAAGCAAAAAAACATAATTTATGTAAGAACTTACCTGATAAATTCATTTCTTTCATATTAACAAGAGTCCATGAGCTAGTGACGTATGGGATATACATTCCTACCAGGAGGGGCAAAGTTTCCCAAACCTTAAAATGCCTATAAATACACCCCTCACCACACCCACAAATCAGTTTAACGAATAGCCAAGAAGTGGGGTGATAAGAAAAAAAGTGCGAAGCATATAAAATAAGGAATTGGAATAATTGTGCTTTATACAAAAAAATCATAACCACCACAAAAAAGGGTGGGCCTCATGGACTCTTGTTAATATGAAAGAAATGAATTTATCAGGTAAGTTCTTACATAAATTATGTTTTCTTTCATGTAATTAACAAGAGTCCATGAGCTAGTGACGTATGGGATAATGACTACCCAAGATGTGGATCTTTCCACACAAGAGTCACTAGAGAGGGAGGGATAAAATAAAGACAGCCAATTCCTGCTGAAAATAATCCACACCCAAAATAAAGTTTAACAAAAAACATAAGCAGAAGATTCAAACTGAAACCGCTGCCTGAAGAACTTTTCTACCAAAAACTGCTTCAGAAGAAGAAAATACATCAAAATGGTAGAATTTAGTAAAAGTATGCAAAGAGGACCAAGTTGCTGCTTTGCAGATCTGGTCAACCGAAGCTTCAGTCCTAAACGCCCAGGAAGTAGATACTGACCTAGTAGAATGAGCTGTAATTCTCTGAGGCGGAATTTTACCCGACTCAACATAGGCAAGATGAATTAAAGATTTCAACCAAGATGCCAAAGAAATGGCAGAAGCTTTCTGGCCTTTCCTAGAACCGGAAAAGATAACAAATAGACTAGAAGTCTTACAGAAAGAATTCGTAGCTTCAACATTATATTTCAAAGCTCTAACAACATCCAAAGAATGCAACGATTTCTCCTTAGAATTCTTAGGATTAGGACATAATGAAGGAACCACAATTTCTCTACTAATGTTGTTGGAATTCACAACTTTAGGTAAAAATTCAAAAGAAGTTCGCAACACCGCCTTATCCTGATGAAGAATCAGAAAAGGAGACTCACAAGAAAGAGCAGATAATTCAGAAACTCTTCTGGCAGAAGAGATGGCCAAAAGGAACAAAACTTTCCAAGAAAGTAATTTAATATCCAATGAATGCATAGGTTCAAATGGAGGAGCTTGAAGAGCCCCCAGAACCAAATTCAAACTCCAAGGAGGAGAAATTGACTTAATGACAGGCTTTATACGAACCAAAGCTTGTACAAAACAATGAATATCAGGAAGAATAGCAATCTTTCTGTGAAAAAGAACAGAAAGAGCAGAGATTTGACCTTTCAAGGAACTTGCGGACAAACCCTTATCTAAACCATCCTGAAGAAATTGTAATATTCTCGGTATTCTAAAAGAATGCCAAAAAAAAAAAAAAAAAATGATGAGAAAGACACCAAGAAATATAAGTCTTCCAGACTCTATAATATATCTCTCTGGATACAGATTTACGAGCCTGTAACATAGTATTAATCACAGAGTCAGAGAAACCTCTTTGACCAAGAATCAAGCGTTCAATCTCCATACCTTTAAATTTAAGGATTTCAGATCCTGATGGAAAAAAGGACCTTGAGACAAAAGGTCTGGTCTTAACGGAAGAGTCCACGGTTGGCAAGAGGCCATCCGGACAGGATCCGCATACCAAAACCTGTGAGGCCATGCCGGAGCTACCAGCAGAACAAACGAGCATTCCTTCAGAATCTTGGAGATTACTCTTGGAAGAAGAACTAGAGGCGGAAAGATATAGGCAGGATGATACTTCCAAGGAAGTGAAAATGCATCCACTGCCTCCGCCTGAGGATCCCGGGATCTGGACAGATACCTGGGAAGTTTCTTGTTTAGATGAGAAGCCATCAGATCTATTTCTGGAAGTTCCCACATTTGAACAATCTGAAGAAATACCTCTGGGTGAAGAGACCATTCGCCCGGATGCAACGTTTGGCGACTGAGATAATCCGCTTTCCAATTGTCCATACCTGGGATATAAACCGCAGAGATTAGACAGGAGCTGGATTCCGCCCAAACCAAAATTCGAGATACTTCTTTCATAGCCAGAGGACTGTGAGTCCCTCCTTGATGATTGATGTATGCCACAGTTGTGACATTGACTTATCTGAAAACAATGAACAACTCTCTCTTCAGAAGAGGCCAAGACTGAAGAGCTCTGAAAATTGCACGGAGTTCCAAAATATTGATCAGAAATCTCACCTCCTGAGATTCCCAAACCCCTTGTGCCGTCAGATACCCCCACACAGCTCCCCAACCTGTAAGACTTGTATCTGTTGAGATTATAGTCCAGGTCGGAAGAACAAAGAAGCCCCCTGAACTAAACGATGGTGATCTGTCCACCATGTCAGAGAGTGTCGTAAAATCGGTTTAAAGATGTTAATTGAGATATCTTTGAGTAATCCCTGCACCATTGGTTCAGCATACAGAGCTGAAGAGGTCGCATGTGAAAACGAGCAAAGGAGATCGCATCTGATGCGGCAGTCCTAAGACCCAACATTTCCATGCATAAGGCTACCAAAGGGAATGATTGTGACTGAAGGTTTTGACAAGCTGATATCAATGTTAAACTTCTCTTGTCTGACAAGGACAGAGTCATAGACACTGAATTTATCTAGAAACCTAAAAAGGTTACCCTTGTCTGAGGAATCAATGAACTGATTGGTAAATTGATCCTCCAACCATGAACTTGAAGAAACAACACAAGTCGATTCGTATGAGATTCTTCGAAAATGAGAAGACTGAGCAAGTACCAAGATATCGTCCAAATAAGGAAATACCAAAACCCTATTCTCTGATTACAGAAAGAAGGGCACCGAGAACCTTTGAAAAAAATTCTTGGAACTGAGGCTAGGCCAAACAGTAGAGCCACAAAACTGGTAATGCTTGTCTAAAAAGAGAATCTCAGACACTAAAAGTGATCTGGATGAATCGGAATATGCAGATACACATCCTGTAAATCTATTGTAGACATATAATGCCCTTGCTAAACAAAAGGCAGGATAGTCCTACAGTAACCATCTTGAATGTTGGTATCCTAACATAACGATTCAATAATGATAGATCCAGAACTGGTCTGAAGGAATTGACCTTCTTTGGTACAATGAAGAGATAAAATAAAACCCCAGCCCCTGTTCCAGAACTGGAACTGGCATAAATACTCCAGCCAACTCTAGATCTGAAACACATTTCAGAAATGCTGAGCCTTGCTGTGTCAAGTGGGACACGGGAAAGAAAAGAATCTCTTAGCAGGAGGCCTTAACTTGAAGCCAATTCTGTACCTTTCTGAAACAATGTTTCTGAAACCAGAGATTAAGAACGGAATTGATCCAAATTTCTTTGAAGAAAACGTAATCTGCCCCATACCAGCTGAGCTGGAATAAGGGCCGCACCTTCATAGATACTTAGGAGCTGGCTATAGGTTTCTATAAGGCTTGGATATATTCCAAACTGGAAATAGTTTCCAAACTGATACCGCTCCTGAGGATGAAGGATCAGGCTTTTGTTCCTTGTTGTGAGGAAAGGAACGAAATGATTATTTACCCTGGAAAGAAAGGGAAAGCAAAGTTGACTTAGAAGACATGACAGCATTCCAAGTTTAATCCATAAAGCTTTTCTAGCTAAAATAGCTAGAGACATATACCTGACATCAACTCTAATGATATCAAAAGATGGTATCACCAATAAAATTATTAGCATGTTATAGAATAATAATAATGCTATAAAATTATGATCTGTTACTTGTTGCGCTAAAGCTTCTAACCAAAAAGTTGAAGCTGCAGCAACATCCGCTAAAAATATAGCAGGTCTAAGAAGAATACCGGAACATAAGTAAGCTTTTCTTAGAAAAGATTCAATTTTCCTATCTAAAGGATCCTTAAATGAAGTACTATCTGCCATAGGAATAGTAGTACATTAGCAGGAGTAGAGACAGCCCCATAACCTTAGGGATTTTTGTCCCAAAAAAACTCTAATCTGTCAGATGGCACAGGATATAATTTGCTTAAACGTCTAGAAGGAGTAAATAAATTACCCAAATTATTCCATTCCCTGGAAATTACTTCAGAAATAGCATCAGGGAGATAAAACACTTCTGGAATAACTACAGGAGATTTAAAAACCTTATTTAAACGTTTACATTTAGTATCAAGAGGACCAGAATCCTCTATTTCTAATGCAAATAACACTTCTTTAAGTAAAGAACGAATAAATTCCATCTTGAACAAATACAAAGATTTATCAGCATCAACCTCTGAGACAGAAACCTCTGAACCAGAAGAACCATTATCAGTATCAGAATGAAGATGTTCATTTAAAAATTCATCTGAAAAAAAGAGAAGTTTTAAAAGACTTTTATGTATACTAGAAGGAGAAAATAACAGACATAGCCTTCTTAATGGATTTAAAAAATAAAATCTCTTATGTTATCAGGAACACTCTGAAAATTAGATGTTGACGGACAGCAACAGGTAATGTAACAGTACTAAAGGAAATTTTATCTGCATTAATAAGTTTGACATGACATGCAATACAAATAACAGCTGGAGAAAACAGATACCAAAAGTTTATAGCAGACTTAGCTTGGTAGCTCCAGCACTGTGCAGTGATTTTCCTGTAGTATCTTCTGACTCAGTTGCAACGTGGAACATCTTGCAATATGTAAAAGAAAAAAACAACATATAAAGCAAAATTGATCAAATTCCTTAAATGACAGTTTCAGGAATGGGAAAAAAATGCCAGTGAACAAGCTTCTAGCAACCAGAAGCAATAAATAATGAGACTTAAATAATGTGGAGACAAAAATGACGCCCATATTTTTTAGCGCCAAAAAAGACGCCCACATTATTTGGCGCCTAAATGCTTTTGGCGCCAAAAATGACGCCACATCCGGAACGCCGACATCTTTGACGCAAAATAACGTCAAAAAAATGACGCAACTTCCGGCGACACGTATGACGCCGGAAACGGAAAAGAATTTTTGCGCCAAAAAAGTCCGCGCCAAGAATGACGCAATAAAATGAAGCATTTTCAGCCCCCGCGAGCCTAACAGCCCACAGGGAAAAAAGTCAAATTTTTGAGGTAAGAAAAAATATGATAATTCAATGCATAATCCCAAATATGAAACTGACTGTCTGGAAATAAGGAAAGTTGAACATTCTGAGTCAAGGCAAATAAATGTTTGAATACATATATTTAGAACTTTATAAATAAAGTGCCCAACCATAGCTTAGAGTGTCACAGAAAATAAGACTTACTTACCCCAGGACACTCATCTACATGTTTGTAGAAAGCCAAACCAGTACTGAAACGAGAATCAGTAGAGGAAATGGTAAATATAAGAGTATATCGTCGATCTGAAAAGGGAGGTAAGAGATGAATCTCTACGACCGATAACAGAGAACCTTATGAAATAGACCCCGTAGAAGGAGATCACTGCATTCAATAGGCAATACTCTCTTCACATCCCTCTGACATTCACTGCACGCTGAGAGGAAAACCGGGCTCCAACTTGCTGCGGAGCGCATATCAACGTAGAATCTAGCACAAACTTACTTCACCACCTCCCTTGGAGGCAAAGTTTGTAAAAACTGATTTGTGGGTGTGGTGAGGGGTGTATTTATAGGCATTTTAAGGTTTGGGAAACTTTGCCCCTCCTGGTAGGAATGTATATCCCATACGTCACTAGCTCATGGACTCTTGTTAATTACATGAAAGAAAACTAAATTTATGCTTACCAGATAAATTCTCTCTTTTCTGGCAGGGAGTAATGACTTCATTCATTACTGTTGGGAATATCAACACCTGGCCACCAGGAGGAGGCAAAGACTATAAATATCCCTCCCACTTCCTCATCCCCCCCAGTCATTCGGCTGAGGGAACAAGGAAAAGCAAGAGAAACATTAGGGTATAGAGGTGCCAGAAAAAAAATATCACGGGCGGGGTTGTGGACTCTCCCTGCCAGGAAAGAATGCAATTTATCTGGTAAGCATACATTTTGTTTTCTTTCCAAAAGGCAGGAAGTGTCCACAACTTTATTCATTACTGTTGCGAACTAATACCCAAGCTCCAGAGGACACTGAATGAATAAAACGGGAGGGCAAAAAGGAAAGGGGGAACCTAATCACACCACAGCCTGTAACACTTTTCTCCCAAAAGCTGCCTCTGCAGAAGCAAAGACATCAAATTGATAGACCTTTGAAAAAGTATGTAAAGAGGACCAGGTAGCTGCATTACAAAATCTGATCCATAAAAGCTTCATTTTTGAAAGCCCAGGAAGAAGAAACTGCTATAGTGGAATCAGCAGTTATCCTATCAGAAGGCTGTTGTCCAGCCGTCTCATAAGCCAAACAGATGATACTTCTCAGCCAGAAAGATAATGAAATAGTAGTGGCCTTTTGACCCCTGCGCTTACCAGAATATAACACAAACAAGGAAGAGGATTGCCTGAAATCCTTAGTAGCCTGAAGAATTATAAGGCACGTACAACATCCAGATTGTGGAGCAAACGTTCCTTCGAGGTAGAAGGATTAGGACAAAGGGAAGGAACAGCAATCTCCCGATTGATGTGATTCGAGACTACCTTAGGTAGGAAACCTAACTTAGTACGTAAAACCGCCTTATCAGCATGAAAAAAAAGGTAAGGCGGATCACACTGTAAAGCAGAAATCTCAGAGACTCTGCGAGCTGAGGCGATAGCCAACAAAAACAATACCTTGCAGGACAGAAGCTTAACCCCTTAACGACCAAGGACGTACGCCACACGTCCTCAAAAAAAATACACTTAATGACCGAGGACGTGTAGCGTACGTCCTTGGTCTGGAAAGCAGCTGGAAGCGATCCTGCTCGCTTCCAGTTGCTTTCCGGTTATTGCAGTGATGCCTCGATATTGAGGCATCCTGCAATAACCTTTTTTAGCAATTCGGTGCAGAGAGAGCCACTCTGTGGCCCTCTCTGCACCGGACATCACCGGCTAAATTCGTTGGTGGATGGGAGCCGGTTCGGGAGGCGGCCATCGATTGCCTTGATGATGTGTAGGGGGGCGGGATCGTGGGCGGGGTGATCGGAGGCGCGCACGGGAGGGCGGGGGCGGGCGCGTGCACGGGGAGGGAGCGGGTGGGAACCGCTACACTACAGGAAAAAAAAGTTTGTATTAAAAGTTAATAAAAAATAGTTTTTATATATATAAAATACCTTAATCAGGGGGTGAGGGAAGCTACACTACAGAAAAATAACAATCATTAAAAAAAAACATTTTTCTTGCAAACTGGGTACTGGCAGACAGCTGCCAGTACCCAAGATGGCCCCCAATAAGGCAGAGGGGGGGGGGTAGAGAGCTGATTTGGGGGGGATCAGGGAGGTTGGGGGCTAAGGGGGGATCCTACAAAGTAGCATATGTAAATATGCTAAAAATGTATTTTTTTTTTTTTTTTAAAAAACACTTTTATTTTAGTACTGGCAGACTTTCTGCCAGTACTTAAGATGGCGGGGACAATTGTGGGGTGGGGGAGGGAGCTGTTTGGGAGGGATCAGGGGGTCTGATGTGTCAGGTGGGAGTCTGATCTCTACACTAAAGCTAAAATTAACCCTGCAAGCTCCCTACAAACTACCTAATTAACCCCTTCACTGCTAGCCATAATAGACGTGTGATGCGCAGCAGCACTTAGCGGCCTTCTAATTACCAAAAAGCAACGCCAAAGTCATATATGTCTGTTATTTCTGAACAAAGGGGATCCCAGAGAACCATTTACAACCATTTGTGCCATAATTGCACATGCTGTTTGTAAATAATTTTAGTGAGAAACCTAAAATTCTGAAAAATTTAGCGTTTTTTTTAATTTGATTGCATTTGGCGGTGAAATGGTGGCATGAAATATACCAAAATAGGCCTAGATCAATACTTGGGGTTGTCTACTACACTACACTGAAGCTAAAATTAACCCTAGAAGCTCCCTACATGCTCCCTAATTAACCCCTTCACTGCTGGGCATAATACACGTGTGGTGCACAGTCGCATTTATCAGACTTCTAATTAGTAAAAAGCAAAACCAAAGCCATATATGTCTGCTATTTATGAACAAAGGGGATCCCAGAGAAGCATTTACAACCATGTATGCTATAATTGCATAAGTTTTTTGTAAATAATTTCAGTGAGAAACCTAAAGTTTGTGAAAAAAATTGTGAAAAAGTGAACAATTTTTTTTTATTTGATCGCATTTGGTGGTGAAATGGTGGCATGAAATATACCAAAATGGGCCTAGATCAATACTTTGGGATGTATTCTAAAAAAAAATATATACATGTCAATGGATATTCAGGGATTCCTGAAAGATATCAGTGTCCCAATATAACTATCGCTAATTCTGAAAAAAAGTGGTTTGGAAATAGCAAAGTGCTACTTGTATTTATGGCCCTATAACTTGCAAAAAAAAGCAAAGAACATGTAAACATTGGGTATTTCTAAACTCAGGACAAAATTTAGAAACTATTTAGCATATGTTTTTTTTGGTGGTTGTAGATGTATAACAGATTTTGGGGTCAAAGTTAGAAAAAGTGTGTTTTTTTCCATTTTTTCCTCATATTTTATAAGATTTTTTATAGTAAATTATAAGATATGATGAAAATAATGGTATATTTTGAAAGTCCATTTAATGGCGAGAAAAACTGTATATAATATGTGTGGGTACAGTAAATGAGTAAGGGGAAAATTACAGCTAAACACAAACACCGCAGAAATGGAAAAACAGAATTTATGCTTACCTGATAAATTACTTTCTCCAACGGTGTGTCCGGTCCACGGCGTCATCCTTACTTGTGGGAATATCTCTTCCCCAACAGGAAATGGCAAAGAGTCCCAGCAAAGCTGGCCATATAGTCCCTCCTAGGCTCCGCCCACCCCAGTCATTCGACCGACGGACAGGAGGAAAAATATAGGAGAAACCATATGGTACCGTGGTGACTGTAGTTAGAGAAAATAATTCATCAGACCTGATTAAAAAACCAGGGCGGGCCGTGGACCGGACACACCGTTGGAGAAAGTAATTTATCAGGTAAGCATAAATTCTGTTTTCTCAAACATTGGTGTGTCCGGTCCACGGCGTCATCCTTACTTGTGGGAACCAATACCAAAGCTTTAGGACACGGATGAAGGGCGGGAGCAAATCAGGTTACCTAAACGGAAGGCACCACGGCTTGCAAAAACCTTTCTCCCAAAAATAGCCTCCAAAGAAGCAAAAGTATCAAATTTGTAAAATTTGGCAAAAGTGTGCAGTGAAGACCAAGTCGCTGCCTTACATATCTGATCAACAGAAGCCTCGATCTTGAAGGCCCATGTGGAAGCCACAGCCCTAGTGGAGTGAGCTGTGATTCTTTCAGGAGGCTGCCGTCCGGCAGTATCGTAAGCCAATCGGATGATGCTTTTAAGCCAAAAGGAAAGAGAGGTAGAAGTCGCTTTTTGACCTCTCCTTTTACCAGAATAGACAACAAACAGAGAAGATGTTTGTCTGAAATCTTTTGTAGCTTCTAAATAGAATTTTAGAGCACGGACTACGTCCAAATTGTGTAACAAACGTTCCTTCTTTGAAACTGGATTCGGATACAAAGGTGGTACAACTATCTCCTGGTTAATATTTTTGTTAGAAACAACCTTTGGAAGGAAACCAGGCTTAGTACGCAAAACCACCTTATCTGCATGGAACACCAGATAGGGCGGAGAACACTGCAGAGCAGATAACTCTGAAACTCTTCTAGCAGAAGAAATAGCAACCAAAAACAAAACTTTCCAAGATAACAACTTAATATCTATGGAATATAAAGGTTCAAACGGAACCCCTTGAAGAACTGAAAGAACTAGATTTAAACTCCAGGGAGGAGTCAAAGGTCTGTAAACAGGCTTGATCCTAACCAGAGCCTGAACAAATGCTTGAACATCTGGCATAGCTGCCAGTCGTTTGTGTAGTAAGACAGATAAAGCAGAAATCTGTCCCTTTAGAGAACTCGCAGATAAATCCTTTATCCAAACCTTCATGCAGAAAGGAAAGAATCTTAGGAATTTTTACCTTATTCCAAGGGAATCCCTTGGATTCACACCAGCAGATATATCTTTTCCATATCTTATGGTAAATCTTTCTAGTTACCGGTTTTCTGGCCTGAACCAGAGTATCAATCACCGAATCTGAAAACCCACGCTTTGATAGAATCAAGCGTTCAATCTCCAAGCCGTCAGCTGGAGGGAGACCAGATTTGGATATTCGAATGGACCCTGAACAAGAAGGTCCTGTCTCAAAGGTAGCTTCCATGGTGGAACCGATGACATATTCACCAGGTCTGCATACCAAGTCCTGCGTGGCCACGTAGGAGCTATCAAGATCACCGAGACCCTCTCCTGTTTGATCCTGGCTACCAGCCAGGGAATGAGAGGAAACGGTGGGAACACATAAGCTAGGTTGAAGGTCCAAGGCGCTACTAGTGCATCCACTAGAGTCGCCTTGGGGGATCCCTGGATCTGGACCCATAGCAAGGAACCTTGAAGTTCTGACGAGACGCCATCAGATCCATGTCTGGAATGCCCCATAATTGAGTCAACTGGGCAAAAATCTCCGGGTGGAGTTCCCACTCCCCCGGATGGAATGTCTGACGACTCAGATAATCCGCTTCCCAGTTTTTCACACCTGGGATGTGGATCGCAGATAGATGGCAGGAGTGATTCTCCGCCAATTGTATTATTTTGGTTACTTCTTTCATCGCCAGGGAACTCCTTGTTCCCCCCTGATGATTGATATACGCAACAGTCGTCATGTTGTCTGATTGGAATCTTATGAATCTGGCCTTTGCAAGCTGAGGCCAAGCCCTGAGAGCATTGAATATCGCTCTTAGTTCCAGAATGTTTATCGGGAGAAGAGACTCTTCCCGAGACCACAGTCCCTGAGCTTTCAGGGATTCCCAGACCGCACCCCAGCCCACTAGACTGGCGTCGGTTGTGACAATGATCCACTCTGGTCTGCGGAAGCTCATTCCCTGGGATAGGTGGTCCAGGGATATCCACCAACGGAGTGAATCTCTGGTCTTCTGATCTACTTGAATCACTGGAGACAAATCTGTATAGTCCCCATTCCACTGTTTCAGCATGCACAGTTGTAATGGTCTTAGATGAATTCGCGCAAAAGGAACTATGTCCATTGCTGCAACCATCAACCCTACTACTTCCATGCACTGAGCTATGGAAGGACGTGGAACAGAATGAAGAACTTGACAAGCGCTTAGAAGTTTTGACTTTCTGACATCTGTCAGAAAGATCCTCATTTCTAAGGAATCTATTATTGTTCAAAATTTACCAAAATTTCACCACAGTGTCTTAAAGCATTAAAAGTATTGCACACCAATTATCAGAGCTTTAACCCTTAAAATAACGAAACCGGAGCCGGTTACAGATTTAACCCCTATACAGTCCCAGCTACAGCCTTTGCTGTGACTTTACCAAGCCCAGAGGGGAATACGATACCAAATGACGCCTTCTAGGAACTTTTCCAACTACTCTCAGGTCCTCACACATGCATCTGCATGTCTTGTACTCAAAAACAACTGCGCAGTAAAGGCGCGAAAATGAGGCTCAGCCTACAACTGGGAAGGCCCTTCCTGACTGGAAAAGGTGTCTAACATAGTGCCTGACGTTAAAAAACGTTCCCCAAGTTTATAAGTGTGAATTATCAGCATAAACATGTATAAAATGTCCAAATAAAGCAATCGATTTAGCCCATAAAAGTGTCTACCAGTTTTATAGCCCATATTAAGACCTTTATTCTGTTTGAGACTAAGAAAATGGCTTACCGGTCCCCATGAGGGGAAATGACAGCCTTCCAGCATTACACAGTCTTATTAGAAATATGGCTAGTCATACCTTAAGCAGAAAAGTCTGCTAACTGTTTCCCCCAACTGAAGTTACTTCATCTCAACAGTCCTATGTGGAAACTGCAATCAATTTTAGTTACTGTCTGCTAAAATCATCTTCCTCTCACAAACAGAAATCTTCATCTTTTTCTGTTTCAGAGTAAATAGTACATACCAGCACTATTTTAAAATAACAAACTCTTGATAGTAGAATAAAAAAACTACAACTAAACACCACATACTCTTAACCATCTCCGTGTAGATGTTGCCTGTGCAACGGCAAAGAGAATGACTGGGGTGGGCGGAGCCTAGGAGGGACTATATGGCCAGCTTTGCTGGGACTCTTTGCCATTTCCTGTTGGGGAAGAGATATTCCCACAAGTAAGGATGACGCCGTGGACCGGACACACCAATGTTGGAGAAAATAGCCTTGGTCCCAAACGGACAGAAAATGGAAAAGTGCTGTGGTCATTAAGGGGTTAAAGGGACACTGAACCCAAATTTTTTCTTTTGTGATTCAGATAGAGCATGCAATTTTAAGCAACTTTCTAATTTACTCCTATTATCAATGTTTCTTCATTCTCTTGATATCTTTATTTGAAAAAAAAAAAGCATCTAAGCTTTTTTTCTTGGTTCAGAACTCTGGACAGCAGTTTGATTGGTGGATGAATTTATCCACCAATCAGCAAGGACAACCTAGGTTGTTCACCAAAAATGGGCCGGCATTTAAGCTTACATTCTTGCATTTCAAATAAAGATACCAAGAGAATTATGAAAATTTGATAATAGGAGTAAATTAGAAAGTTGCTTAAACTGTCATGCTCTATCTGAATCACGAAAGAAAAAATTTGGGTTCAGTGTCCCTTTAAGGTCAAAAGAATGCATATGCTCAAACTGAGCCTGCTGTAAAACAAGAAGAAGGTTGAGGCTCCAAGGAGGAGCAACAAGTTTAAAAATACAGGCCTGATCCTAGCCAGAGCCTGAACAAAAGGCTGCACGTCCGGAAGATCCGCTAATCTCTTGTGCAGTAAGACCGACAGGGCAGAGATCTGACGGATAAACTCTTTTCCAAACCATCTTGGAGAAAGGATAGAATTCAGGTAACCTTCACCTTGTGCCATGGAAGACTTTCTCACACCAATAAAAGGTAAGAACGCCATACTTTGCGGTAAACACAGAGAGTGGACACGAAGGAGCTTTTAGTATCACCGGAGCTTGCTCCTGCTTGATACGAGCCAGTAATCGAGGAAGAAGGGCCAATGGAGGAAAAAGATATGAGAATTAACCTCCATGGAACAGCTAATGAGTCTATCAATTCCACTTGAGGATCCCTCGATCTTGACCCATATCTGAGTAGCTTGGTATTGAGACGAGAAGCCATGAGGTCTATCTCCAGAACCCCCATCTGAGATTTATCTTTGAGAACACATCGGGGTGGAGAGCCCACTCCCTCCGGTGAAAGGATTGTCTGCTGAGGAAGTCCACTTCCCAGTTGTCCACACCTGGGATGTGAATCGCATACAGAAGACAGTTGTGAGATTCTGCAGATTGAAGAATTCGAAAAACCTCTATCATTGCTAAGGAACTTCTTGTTCCTCCCTGGTGGTTGATGTAAGCCTCCGAGATTTGTTTAATTGGAATCTGATATACCTGGCAGAACAGAGCAGGGGCCATGCCCTTAGAGCATTGTAAATCGCCTGAAGCGCCAAGATATTGATCAGAAGAGATGATTCTTCTCAGGACCATGTACCCTGAGCCCTCTTGGGACCCCAGACTGCTCCCCAGACTGAGAGGCTCTCATCTGTATTCACGATCTCTGAGTATGGTCTCAAGAAGCACGTGCCTAAGGCTAGGTGCTCTTGACAGAGCCACAAAGTGAATCTCTCAGACTGTCCAGAACAATTTTTTGAGACCGGTTTAGGTGATCTCCGTTCCACTGCCTCAACATGCATAGTTGTAGAGGTCTGAGATGGAATTGTGCAAAAGGAATAATGTCCATGGAGGACACCATGAGACCAATTACCTCCATGCACTGAGCCACCAAAGGACTTTCTGTGGTCTGAAGGGACAGACATGCTGCCAATAGCTTTGAGCGTCTCTGATCTGTCAGAAAGATCTTCCTGGATAATGAGTCTATGATAGTTCTGAGAAAAACAACCCTGGTACTGGGAACCAGGGAAATCTTTTCCACATTTGTCTTCCATCCGTGAGTTCAGTGAAGACACAGAAGAGACACTGTCTGATATCTTGCAGAAGGAAAAATGGAGCTTGAACCAAGATATAGTCCAGGTACAGGGCTACAGCTGTGCCATGAGACCTGGCCACAGCTAGGAGAGCTCCCAAAACCTTTGTGAAAATTCTGGGAGCAGTAGCTAAGCCAAATGGCAAAGTTATGAACTGGAAATGTTTGTCCAGGAATGCAAACCTCAAACTAAAAGTGATCCTTGTGGATCGGGACATGAAGGTATGCATCCTTTAATTCAATAGTGGTCATTAACTGTCCTTCCTGGATCTAAGGAAGTATGGACCTAATAGTCTCCATTTTGAAGGAGGAGACACTGAGAAACTTGAGACATTTTAATTCTAGAAAAGGACAATAAGTTCCCTCCTTCTTGGGAACTACAAAAAGAGGTTTGAGTAAAACCCCTGGCCCCTTTCTGATGAGGGCACCTGTACTATTACTCCCAAGGAGAGGAGGTCCTGAAAGCAGTCTAAAAAGGCTGCTCTTTTCTCTGGTCTTGAAGATAATCTTCAGAGAAGAAATCTGCACCTTGGGGGACGAGATTTGAACCCCATCTTATAACCCTGGAAAAAAATGTTTAATACACAGGGATCCTGAACTTCTTGGACCCAAGCCTCTAGGAAAAAGGACAGTCTGCCCCTACTCTATCTGGTCCTGGATTGGGGGCCGGCCCTTAATGCAGATTGGTTATCTAGTCTTCTTGGCCTGCTTGGACTTGTTCCAGGAATGGTTGGGCTTCCAAGTACTCTTGGGCTGTTCAGGTTTGGAGGAGTACTGAGTCCGCTGAGCCATCTCTGAACAAAAATTAGAGGATTGGCAACCCTTCGTTCTCACCTTATCTTGGGGAAGGAAAGCACCCATACCTCCTGTTACTGTGGAGATGATGGAGTCCAGGCCTGGCCTGAACAAAATCTACACCTTGAATTGTAAGAAAAGAAGTCTGGTCTTAGAAACCATATCTGCGGACCAAGACTTCAACCAAAGAGCTCTATGTGACAAAACTGCAAAACCTGAAGCCTTAGCATTCAGACGGATAATTTGCATATTAGCATCACAAATAAAGGAGTTGGCTAACTTGAGAGCCTTAATCCTGTCCTGTATATCCTCCATGGGGGATTTGACTTCAATTAGTTCTGACAACGAATCACACCAGTAGGTAGCAGCACCTGCTATTGCTGCCACAGTGGCTGCTGGCTGAAATAGATGGCCCAGGTGTTGAAACATCTTTTGTAGATAGCCTTCCAACCTCCTGTCCATGGTATCTCTAAAAGATGAGCAATCCTCTAGAGGGATAGATGTATGCAAGGTTAATATCAGAGTCCTCCATAGCAGGTAAAATTTCTTAATATTAGAGCGACCAAAAAATAAAGTTTTTAGCACTTAGTGTGGCATCTCTACCCTAAGATTTGGCTAAGGTACTCACCACCTACTAGTTAAACAAGCATGACCGGAATGAAGTCAGGATCTCTCCCAATGACTGCAGCAAAATCTATATGCTGATCGCTACGCAGGAACATACTTCCAACCAGCTTAAGAGAAAAACTGTGCCCTTGTCACATGGTGCACATCTAGAGACCGCCCCCAACTAGAAGAGAAACCGCCCAAAGCTAAATATCAGCTGCGTAGCAGTAAAAAAAGGCCCCAGTGGAAAATTTTCCCAAACTGTCCTGCAACGCCTGTCAATGTTTTTTATGAGCCCAAAAAAAAATAAAAAAAATATATGCTTACCCAATAATTTCCTTTTCTTCTGATGGAAAGAGTCCACAGCTACATTCATTACTTTTGGGAATAAAGAACTTGGCCACCAGGAGGAGGCAAAGACACCCCAGCCAAAGGCTTATAATACCTCCCCCACTCACCTCATCCCCCAGTCATTCTGCAGAGGAACAAGGAATAGTAGAAGAAATATCAGGGTGAAAAGGTGCCAGAAGAATATAAGGACGCCCCACATAAAAATGACGGGTGGGGAGCTGTGGACTCTTTCCATCAGAAGAAAAGGAAATTATCAGGTAAGCATAATTTATGTTTTTCTTCTTAAATGAAGAGTCCACAGCTGCATTCATGACTTTTGGGAAAACAATACCCAAGCTTATATAGAGAACACTGAATGCCAAGACGGGAGGGTGCAATAGGCGGCCCATAATGAGTGTATCAGGCCTAAACCTCTACCCAATAAAAAAAAATCCTGCTTCGTCCGAAGCCGAGAAATTTTTTTCAAAGGAAAAGCCCTAGTGACACTGACTCGCAGCCAGTCCAGAGCCAAATTAGAGACAGCAAACCGGACTCGACTGAGCCAACAGTCCACAAGAGACACCGGTCACCCAACAGACCGTCCCCCACCACACACCCCTCACAAATGAAGGGTAAACAAGCCGAAATTCCCAAAGGAAACAAGGCAAAGGAGTCCCTCAATGCAAAAAACAACACCTCCAAGAGTGGGCCCAGTAATCAGAGACCCAAATAAACCCAAATATGGAAGTAGTCCACGCCTATACCAGGCGAAACCCAAGATAATACCGGGCACAGAGACCAAAAAGACATATCCCCAACATCCTGCAAGCATGGAACGCAACCACAGAGGCAAAGTCCTTTCAGCGCCTGCCCATAGAATACCCAAGTATTCAACCATGAAAAGAGCGTGTAATAGACCCAGGCGAAACCCCAAGTTTGAGAACACAGAGGGAGCTAAAACATGAATGTTCTTGTAAAGCGCGGCTAATCCCCCCTTAAGGGACTCAAGGCACTGCTCCTCTAATCAACCTCGAAAGGAAGAAGGCTAAGTATACCTCGCTGGTTTACTACAGTGCAAAGTAGCCACAGTGCATTAGTACGCTGAGCTAGCTGTCCAGCAAGCTGCAAGGAAGAAGCAGTCATCAAGAAACAAACCGCACAAAACAGCCCTCGACAGAGGGCACACTCCAGGCAACCTAAGCTGCCTGACCTACTCACAAGTAACTAAACAGGGGAACACATAGCCTCCATCGAACCTGAAGGAAGAGGAAACCATCTCCTGTCAAAGGAGCAAGGTAAACCCATCTCCTAGCAGACAGCTATCAGAAAAGACTCAGCAATCTCACATATCCCAAAGATTACTGTGACCCATAGACCGCTCAGGCATCCTGACCTGCAGACCCAGCTGGGTAACCATACAAGGGAACAAAGAATCCCGAAACTGGTACAGGAACGAGCGTAAAGATGACAGAGTATAAGTACAACCCAACTTTGAAAACGGACAAGGCCATAGACCCAAGGATCTATCAAAACAAGGCCCCACAGTCTGACAAGGAACCAGCAAGATTTCAGGTGAAACCAAATCCACCTTCCACTTCCCAACCACTAGTAAGGACTCAGTCTCACAAAGAAGCAAATATCCCCTAAAGAGAAAGGGAAGAGGCCGGAAGGACAATAACCATCCACAAAGCCCGAAGCCACGACTAAACGGAAATAAAAAATCCCCCGCAAACGTCCTAGAAAGGACCCCCCACACAAGTAGTTTGCCCAACAGAGGCACAGCTAACCCATTTGCCTGCAGAGCAGAGAATCCACAGGTACCCTGGCAAACAGGGGAATGCAACCCCTAAGGTGAACCAGAAACTGAAACCTACCATATTTGAGGCGCAAGCCACCCCACTAACTCCAGATGACATGGATTACGCTGTGACGAGGAGGAATAAATACTCCGTTAGACCGGCCAACCCTGACCTGGTCAGGTAGATAGAGCAAGGACATAGCCCCAGTTCCCACTACCATGGAACATCCCGACCAGCCCTGAGATCCAAACAATCCAAAACTGGGACAGGAGCGAAGCCCCAGAAAGAGGAAGACTCAGGAAGGAAAAACAGGTTCGGGTACCTAATAGTTCAGGCAACTATACCCTGGAACTAAACATTCCGACTGGCCAAAAAGCCAGACAAAAGAAATGGAGCATATCCAGAAAAACAAGACAGTGCAGACAACTCTAAAGCTCTGACCAAATTAAGGAACCACCCCAAAATAAAGTCCAACTCTCCAAGGAGTAAGGCTAGAAGTTGAAAAGACTTCACAAGGCCACAGGACAAAAACATAATTTATGCTTACCTGATAAATTTATTTCTCTTGTAGTGTGTTCAGTCCACGGGTCATCCATTACTTATGGGATATATTCTCCTTCCCAACAGGAAGTTGCAAGAGGATCACCCAAGCAGAGCTGCTATATAGCTCCTCCCCTCACATGTCATATCCAGTCATTCGACCGAAACAAGACGAGAAAGGAGAAACTATAGGGTGCAGTGGTGACTGGAGTTATAATTTAAAATTTAGAACCTGCCTCAAAAAGACAGGGCGGGCCGTGGACTGAACACACTACAAGAGAAATAAATTTATCAGGTAAGCATAAATTATGTTTTCTCTTGTTAAGTGTGTTCAGTCCACGGGTCATCCATTACTTATGGGATACCAATACCAAAGCTAAAGTACACGGATGATGGGAGGGACAAGGCAGGAACATTAAACAGAAGGAACCACTGCCTGTAGAACCTCTCCCCCAAAAACAGCCTCTGAAGAAGCAAAAGTGTCAAATTTGTAAAAAGTATGAAGTGAAGACCAAGTTGCAGCCTTGCAAATCTGTTCAACAGAGGCCTCATTCTTAAAGGCCCAGGTGGAAGCCACAGCTCTAGTGGAATGAGCTGTAATTTTTTCAGGAGGCTGCTATCCAGCAGTCTCATAGGCTAAGCGTATTATGCTACGAAGCCAAAAAGAGAGAGAGGTAGCCGAAGCCTTTTGACCTCTCCTCTGTCCAGAGTAAACGACAAACAGAGAAGAAGTTTTTCGAAAATCTTTAGTTGCCTGTAAGTAGAACTTCAAGGCACGGACCACGTCTAGATTATGCAAAAGACGTTCCTTCTTTGAAGAAGGATTAGGACATAACGATGGAACAACAATCTCTTGATTGATATTCCTGTTAGAAACAACCTTAGGTAAAAACCCAGGTTTAGTACGCAGGACTACCTTGTCTGAATGAAAGATCAGATAAGGAGAATCACAATGTAATGCAGATAACTCAGAGACTCTTCGAGCCGAGGAAATAGCCATCAAAAACAGAACTTTCCAAGATAAAAGCTTAATATCAATGGAATGAAGGGGTTCAAACGGAACACCCTGAAGAACTTTAAGAACCAAGTTTAAGCTCCATGGAGGAGCAACAGTTTTAAACACAGGCTTAATCCTAGCTAAAGCCTGACAAAAAGCCTGGACGTCTGGATTCTCTGCCAGACGCTTGTGTAAAAGAATAGACAGAGCAGAAATCTGTCCCTTTAGTGAACTAGCGGATAAGCCCTTTTCTAAACCCTCTTGTAGAAAAGACAATATCCTAGGAATCCTAACCTTACTCCATGAGTAACTCTTGGATTCACACCAATATAAATATTTACGCCATATCTTGTGGTAAATTTTTCTGGTAACAGGTTTCCGAGCCTGTATTAATGTATCAATAACCGAATCCGAAAACCCACGCTTTGATAGAATCAAGCGTTCAATTTCCAAGCAGTCAGTCTCAGAGAAATTAGGTTTGGATGGTTGAAAGGACCCTGAATTAGAAGGTCCTGCCTCAGGGGTAGAGACCATGGTGGACAGGACGACATGTCCACTAGGTCTGCATACCAGGTCCTGCGTGGCCACGCAGGCGCTATCAGAATCACTGATGCTCTCTCCTGTTTGATCCTGGCAATCAGTCGAGGTAGCAACGGAAAAGGTGGAAACACATAAGCTATGTTGAAAACCCAAGGGGCTGCTAGTGCATCTACCAGCACCGCACCCGGTTCCCTGGACCTGGATCCGTAACAAGGAAGCTTGGCGTTCTGGCGAGATGCCATGAGATCCAGATCCGGTTTGCCCCAACGACGAATCAGTTGAGCAAATACCTCCGGGTGAAGTTCCCACTCCCCCGGATGAAAGGTCTGGCGACTTAGAAAATCCGCCTCCCAGTTCTCCACGCCTGGGATGTAGATCGCTGACAGGTGGCAAGAGTGAGACTCTGCCCAGCGAATTATCTTCGAGACTTCCAACATCGCTAGGGAACTCCTGGTTCCCCCTTGATGATTGATGTAAGCCACAGTCGTGATGTTGTCCGACTGAAATCTGATGAACCTCAGTGTTGCTAACTGAGGCCAAGCTAGAAGAGCATTGAATATTGCTCTTAATTCTAGAATGTTTATCGTGAGGAGTCTCTCCTCCTGAGTCCACGATCCCTGAGCCTCCAGGGAGTTCCAGACTGCTCCCCAGCCTAGTAGGCTGGCATCTGTTACAATCGTCCAATCTGGTCTGCGAAAAGTCATTCCTTTGGACAGATGAACCCGTGACAACCACCAGAGAAGAGAATCTCTGGTCTCCTGGTCCAGATTTAGCAAAGGGGATAGATCTGAGTAATCCCCGTTCCATTGACTTAGCATGCATAGTTGCAGCGGTCTGAGATGTAGGCGCGCAAATGGCACTATGTCCATTGCCGCGACCATTAAGCCGATTACTTCCATGCACTGAGCTACTGATGGGCTTGGAATGGAGTGAAGGACACGGCAAGCATTGAGGATCTTTGATAACCTGGACTCCGTCAGGTAAATCTTCATCTCTACAGAATCTATAAGAGTCCCTAGAAAAGGGACCCTTGTGAGTGGTAACAGAGAACTCTTTTCCACGTTCACTTTCCACCCATGCGACCTCAGAAATGCTAGAACTATCTCTGTATGAGACTTTGCATTTTGAAAACTTGACGCTTGTATCAGAATGTCGTCTAGGTACGGAGCCACCGCTATGCCTCGTGGTCTTAGTACCGCCAGAAGTGAGCCCAGAACCTTTGTAAAAATTCTCGGGGCCGTAGCTAACCCGAAGGGAAGAGCTACAAACTGGTAATGCCTGTCTAGAAAGGCAAAACTTATGTACCGATAATGATCTTTGTGAATCGGTATGTGAAGGTAGGCATCCTTTAAGTCCACTGTGGTCATATATTGACCCTCTTGGATCATGGGTAGGATGGTCCAAATGGTTTCCATCTTGAACGATGGAACCCTTAGGAATTTGTTTAAGATTTTTAAGTCTAAGATTGGTCTGAAGGTTCCCTCTTTCTTGGGAACCACAAACAGATTTGAATAAAACCCTTGCCCCTGTTCCGTTCGCGGAACTGGGTGGATCACTCCCATCACTAAGAGGTATTGTACACATTGTAGAAATGCCTCTTTCTTTACTAGGTTTGTTGATAACCTTGACAGATGAAACCTCCCTTGTGGAGGAGAAGTTTTGAAATCCAGAAGGTATCCCTGAGATATAATCTCCAACGTCCAGGGATCCTGTACATCTCTTGCCCAAGCCTGGGTGAAGAGAGAAAGTCTGCCCCCCACTAGATCCGTCTCCGGAAAGGGGGCCCTGTCTTCATGCTGTCTTAAGGGCGGAAGTAGGCTTTCTGGCCTGCTTGCCCTTGTTCCATGACTGGTTACCTTTCCAACCCTGTCTGTAACGAGCAGTAGTTCCTTCCTGTTTTGGAGCGGAGGAAGTTGATGCTGCTCCTGCCTTGAAATTACGAAAGGCACGAAAATTAGACTGTTTGGCCTTTGATTTGGCCCTGTCCTGAGGAAGGGTGTGGCCCTTACCTCCAGTAATGTCAGCAATAATTTCCTTCAAGCCGGGCCCGAATAAGGTCTGCCCTTTGAAAGGAATGTTTAGTAGTTTAGACTTAGATGTTACATCTGCTGACCAGGATTTAAGCCATAGCGTTCTGCGCGCCTGTATGGCGAATCTGGAATTCTTAGCCGTAAGTTTGGTTAAATGCACTACGACATCCGAAACAAACGCATTAGCCAGCTTAAGGGTTCTAATCTTGCTCAAAGATTCATCCAATGGTGCTGTGCGAATCGCCTCTTCCAGAGACTCAAACCAGAATGCCGCTGCAGCAGTGACAGGCGCAATGCATGCAAGAGGCTGTAATATAAAACCTTGTTGAACAAACATTTTCTTAAGGTAACCCTCTAATTTTTTATCCATTGGATCTGAGAAAGCACAGCTATCCTCCACCGGGATAGTGGTACGCTTGGCTAAAGTAGAAACTGCTCCCTCCACCTTAGGGACCGACTGCCATAAGTCTCGTGTGGTGGCGTCTATAGGGAACATTTTTATAAATATCGGAGGAGGGGAAAAAGGCACACCGGGTCTATCCCACTCCTTGCTAATAATCTCTGTAAGCCTCTTTGGTATAGGAAAAACGTCAGTACACACCGGTACCGCATAGTATTTATCCAGCCTACATAATTTCTCTGGGATTGCCACCGTGTCACAATCATTCAGAGCCGCTAACACCTCCCCTAGCAACATGCGGAGGTTCTCAAGCTTAAATTTAAAATTTGAAATTTCTGAATCCGGTCTCCCCGAATCAGAACCGTCACCCACAGAATGAAGCTCTCCGTCCTCATGTTCTGCAAATTGTGACGCAGTATAAGACATGGCTCTCATGTCATCGGTGCGCTCTGTCCTTAACCCAGAGCTGTCGCGCCTGCCTCTTAACTCGGGCATATTGTATAATACTTCTTTCATAACATTAGCCATATCATGTAAAGTGATTTGTAAGGGCCTTGATGTACTTGGCGTCTCAATCTTACGCACCTCCCGAGCGGGAGACGAAGGTACTGACACGTGAGGAGAGTTAGACGGCATAACTTCCCCCTCGTTGTCTGGTGATAATTTCTTTATCGGTACAGATTGACTTTTATTCAAAGTAATATCAATACAATTGGTACACATATTTCTATTGGGCTCCACATCGGCTTTTAAACATAATGAACAAGCAGATTCCTCTGTATCAGACATGTTTAAACAGACTAGCAATGAAGCTAGCAAGCTTGGAAATTACTTTCAATAAGTTTACAAGCAATATAAAAAACGCTGCAGCGCTTTTCTTTAAAAAACACAGTTGAATAACAAAGAACTAATTCAGTTATAGTCAACAATTCTTTAAAAGTATTAATTAGCAGAGGATTGCACCCATTAGCAAAAGGATGATTAACCCCTCAGTACCCAAAAACGGATATCAAATTAAGATTTAACGCTTTTATCACAGTCAAACACACTGTCACAGGTCTGCTGTGACTGATTACCTCCCTCAAAAACGAATTTTGAAGATCCCTGAGCTCTCTGGAGACGTCCTGGATCAAAGAGGAAGAAGCAGGAAGACTGTGCTAGAATTTTAACTGCGCAACAAGGCGCTTAAAAAGGTCCCTCCCACTCCTATTACAACAGTGGGAGACCTGATATAACTGTTTCTATGCAGAAATATACGTTGGCCATGTGGAAAAAAATCATGCCCAAAAAGATTTATCATCAAAGTACCTCACAAAACGATTAACATGCCAGTAAACGTTTTAAAAAACAACATTTCAGATGCTGTGTAAAGTTATTACTAAGCCTGCTACCAGTCGCTTCTACTGCAGTTAAGGCTCACACATTATATCAGTATTAACAGTATTTTTTCAGTCAAATTCTAGTCTCTAGAAAATAACTCTACTGTGCATACATTTATCAGCCTGATACCAGTCACTACTACTGCATTTAAGGCTGTACTTACATCATACGGGTAACAGCAGTGTTTTCTTAGTCAATTCCATTCCCAGAAAATATTGTACTGCACATACCTCATTTGCGGGAGACCCCACATGCTATTCCCATTTTCTGAAGTTACCCCACTCCTCAGAATGTCGAGAACAGCCAGTGGATCTTAGTTACGCCTGCTAAGATCATAGAAAACGCAGGCAGTTTCTTCTTCCAAATACTGCCTGAGATAGAAAAACAGCACACTCCGGTGCCATTTAAAATAAACTTTTGATTGAAGAATAATTAAGTAAAAACTCCAACTCCTCTCGCGACCTCCTTCTTTGTTGAGGGTTGCAAGAGAATGACTGGGTATGACATGTGAGGGGAGGAGCTATATAGCAGCTCTGCTTGGGTGATCCTCTTGCAACTTCCTGTTGGGAAGGAGAATATATCCCATAAGTAATGGATGACCTGTGGACTGAACACACTTAACAAGAGAAATAAGCGATACTTCGAAGGTCCCAAAACCCTACTAGCATGGCTAGTGGCATCACCTCCGCCATGGACTTGAGAAGAAAGCAGGCAGCGAAGCAAAGTTAGACAACGCCAATTGTTTGAGGAGCTGTTAATCTGAGTCGGGATGGTTTCACAGAGAAACTCTCCCTTCATCTCCGGACTCTAACTTTCAACCAAGCCCTCACTGAGAGACTGACAGGACTACTTAAAACTCCTGTCCCATGCCGAAGAGTACTACCTTTCATAAGAGACAAAAACAAAAAATAAATTCTGACACGTCTCTGCCAACCTCCTTGGACGAAAGGCAATGAATGACTGGGGGATGAGGGGCGTGGGCGGAGTATTTAAGTCTTTGGCTGGGGTGTCTTTGCCTCCTCCTGGTGGCCAGGTTCTTAATTCCCAAAAGTAATGAATGTAGCTGTGGACTCTTTCCAATTAAGAAAAAAACCTTACACACGTGCTCCGGTTGGCAAGGAGCTGAGCAGCACACATAGATTGTCCCCAACTGCTCAGTAAATAACCTCCATATGATAAAGGTATTAAATGTCCCCATATCCGGAAGAGAATAAAGTATCACACTGAACTGTTTAACTCAATGTCTCCATAGTCTCAGGGAATTTGCAGCCCTACTAGGCATAATTCCTCAAAGAAATAAAAGACTTACCCTCCAGGATCAAAGCCGTGGAGCAGGCACAGCGCCTCAAGGTCTGACAGTCTCACCAAACGCATCTTACAGGGACCTGAAGATAATGAGAAAACAGTGTAAATCGTTAACACTGATTTCTCAGGAGGTGATAGCTTTAAGTCTAGATAGAGGTCAGAGATTGTTCCCTGCGTTATCTAGATCCCGAGTTCACCATAACTCTACTCATTAACGGACTATAATTTTCTTCCAAGACTTCTCTGCCATTATCCTATAGTGATGAAATGCAAAGAATGACTAGGGGGATAGAGGAAGTGGGAGGGATATTTATAACCTTTGGCTGGGGTGTCTTTGCCTCCTCCTGGTGGCCAGGTGTTGATATTCCCAACAGTAATGAATGAAGTCGTGGACTATCCCTTCCATTGGAAAGAAAAGAAAATGTATGCTTACCTGATAAATTTGTTTCTTTTTAGATACGATGAGTCCACGGATTTCATCCTTACTTGTGGAATATCGTCCCCTGGTCAGCAGGAGGAGGCAAAGAGCACCACAGCAGAGCTGTATATATTGCTCCTATCTTCCCTCCCACTCCAGTCATTCGACCAAAGTTAGGAAGAGAAAGGAAAAGCCAGAGGTGACTGAAGTTTAACAAAAACAAAGACATGTCTTATAAAAACAGGGCGGGCCGTGGACTCATCGTATCTAAAAAGAAACAAAATTTATCAGGTAAGCATAAATTTTCTTTTTAAAGATACGATGAGTCCACGGATTTCATCCTTACTTGTGGGATATAATACCAAAGCAATAGTACACGGATGAAAAGGGAGGGACA